>NW_006432943.1:9579178-9581476 GCF_000325575.1 Pteropus alecto
GACACTAACTAATGCAACATTTAAAGAGCTTAGAGCAGTGTTTGGTGTATGAAAAATGCTCAGTAAATGAAGTTATTATTAAAACATAGCTATCGTTACTTCCATGCAATGTGAAATGACTAAACTAAACTAAACCTATTCTTCGTACTCAAATATGAGGAAGAAAAAATATAAAATAACTATCACAACCACAAAATTAGAAAGCCAATTGATGTTGATGTCTTAGAAAAAGTATATAAAAGCACTTTCTCCCACATGCCTACTTCTGTGATAACATGTAAAAAGAAGGATACGAGAAAATTTTTTATTGGCTTCAAAGTTTATGAAAAGAAGTCAATTTATTTTTAGATGTTTTTAAATATAATCGAACTCTGATCAGTGATTTATGAGACACAGTTAAACTCCCTTTCACCAGGTAAATGTCACCCGAACAGTTTCTCATCTACCAAATTTATCACACTCACCGTCAAGCAATACTAGTCTCTTGAATATCTTCATTTACAGGAGTTATATCTTTACCAAGATTTGCCATTTCTTCTTTCTTTTTCCTTCGAAGAGGACTTGGAAAATAGTATTAGAAATTAGCATGGGCCTGTTAGTTTGTGCAAACACAAAATTAATCATCAATGGAGCCTATGATCTTATTGCTAGACTGTTAGCAACACATAGGTTCCTTTTATTCTTAAATATTTGAGGTTCTTTTAAACCATGTCTTTCTCTAGGCTCCAATGATAGCTCTGACAGGCAATAGTATGGATAGAGTATACTTTTATCTAAATAGAAAGAATATGATACCTGATTGTGGATGCGGATTGGTTAGCACAAGAACATCTTTCAAGGTATGTTATTTTATAAATAGACTGATAAGCATTATTTAGTGTGTAAACAAGATAGAGAGCAATATGAGAACAGACAAGAAAACCAAGAGAGCCTCTGGATATGTTAATTAAGTTGTCAGATACAGTAAGAAATGTGTTAGATATCTGAACTGCAATCTAATTTTTCAAAGTATAATTAAAAAATAATGTAATAAAATAGGCCATTTCCCAACTCTGACAAACTGATACGTTACCCCCAAACTGGCATTATAAAAACTCCTTTTTGCTATATGAAGGAGATAAAATCAAAGACTTTTTTAAAAATTGTATAGCTAAAAGGAATTCTATAGATTATCTGGCTTAATCCTCACATTTTGCAGAAAGTAAAATGAAAGATTAAAGATATTAAGAAAATTTTCCGAGGTCTCAGAGATATTTAGTGGCAGAGCCAGGACAATAATCAGAGTCCCAGGAGCTCTGCTGGTGCTTTTCTCCCTCGAAGGTTGTGAAGAAAGGAATCATGAGACGCCCTCTTCTGGTCTGTACCGCAGCCCAGAAGTAATTGGAACAGTTTTGGAGCCTGCACTACCTTCTCATGGCAGGCAGACAGCACTTAAAGAAAATGCCTTTTTAGCACGCTCCCTGGGAGTCCTGCTCTGATAAAGAATTTGGTGGGTTTCCAAAAGAAACGAACTTAAGAATTGTACCAAGCCACTCTGTCTCATAGAAAAACAAGGTGTCTCTTGAGACCCAAAGTTGTGATATATAATGAAAAGTAAAAAACGACAACAAAAAAAGTGTAAACATCTTTCGTAGATAATATTTATTATTTTAACGTGGGCAAAAAAAAAAAAAAGTTTTGTGTCTTTGTTTTTGTCTGTCAAAGCTATAGTGTCATGGTACAGCATGAGAAAATAAATCTTATTTAGCCTACAAACAAACTCATCTAAAATATGACTGACTTTAGAATTAAATAAGTGTTCTTTTTAAATAAATTAGATTTATACAAATTTGATTTTAAATGATAATAATTGTGTGCACTAAAATGACAAATACCAAGTATTGTGTGTTTTATTATAAATAATACTTCAAAGTAAATGATGGCAAAACTGGAAAAGTGATTGATTTAAATCAAAGAAAAAAAGAAAGTAAAGGTAGAAAGGAAGGAAGGATGCAAAAGAAAAGAGTCAACAAGATACAATTTCTCAGATTTATGTACAATTAAATTTAAAAATACTTACTGACAGCATGTGCACACACTAATCACCAAAATGATCAACGTCACCATAACGGCTGTCAAACAAATCACCAGAATCTGTCCTGTATCTCCTCGCAGGTAAAAAAAGTCAACTCTCTCACATCTTGCTCCAGCGTAGCCGTCATCACAGCTAGACACGTAAAACAAGAAGAGGGGAACGAGGTAAAAAATGCAAGACTTTTAAGAATCTCTACTATTTCCCTTTTGAAGAAACTATCACTG
>NW_006432943.1:9584245-9586535 GCF_000325575.1 Pteropus alecto
CCCCTCTGCTTTTCCACCTCCCACTGACTCTGTATCGTTCCACTACTAAGAACGTGTTCCTGGTTCAGATTAAGGCCTTGGTTTTGACACAGCATAGCATTAGAGGGACCATGATAGAGAGACTTAGTCGCTTATTCACCAGTCATTTCTTGAGCATCTAGAAAATTCTAGGCATTGTGCTTGGCACTGGAACACAAAAATGAATAAACTATGTGCCCTGCCTGTAGGTGTGACAGTCACAGAAGGGACATTAAAAGAAACCAACATCTATGCTGCATAAGAAATGCATTTTCACAGAAGTGGGACTAGATCTCAGGAAAAGGACATCTACCTCACACTTGTATGTGTATGAGAGGAGGAAAGTTAATGCAGGGTTCCAGAAAGATCTAATGTTTGAGTTGCATCATAAAATACCACTAAGAATAAGTTTTGCAAAGTATGAGAAGAACTTGCATAATAAACCACGAATAGGAATGTAGGATTTTAGAGGAACATTTGGGTCTATAATAAAAGATAGGGTTAGAAAATCAAGCCATGCGCAATGGAGGCCAAAGAAGTAAATTTTCACCTCAGACCAATGGGGACAGGTTGAGAGTTGATTGATCATAAGCAGGTAGATTACACACTATGGTTTTCATTTTATTAGGCAGCAATATTAAAGAACAATAAATCTACAGAGATTGGGACCAGTTAGAAAAATGTGCTAGGTTAAAGGACATTAACATTTTAAGAACTCAATATATTCTTCCAAGCTAGTGAGCAATTAAATGAAATTAAAAAAAATATATATCAGCTCTATCTATCCCAACATGTACAAAGGCACGTTTTCTTTCTTTCCTTATACTAACAATTGTTATTCTACTCTATGTATTATCCAAATATATTTATTTTTTAAATTAAATTCAAATATAATTAATATTTGAAGGCATCCGTAACTCTAAAACATTCAACTAAATTGAGTTTGGAGCTACCATTCTGAGATACTTATTAAAAAATGTATACTGGGGGAATTATGCAGAATATAATCATTCTACAAACTTAAGGTCAAAATTACACTTTAAAAATTGCTTTGCTGCTCCATGAGGTAAGGTCTCAGGACACTTTAGAGGGACATCACTGTAGGAGAAAAAGAATATCTAAAATATGCAAAAAGATTGTAAATGCCTGAGTAAAATTGAACTTGAACTCTTAAATCTACTATGAGTTGGAAAGAGAACTTTTCTCCCAATTCCCTGGTCTACTAAACAAGCTTTAAAATCTCTATTTATAAATACAACTGGCTTCCATGTACTTCATTGACACCTGCAAAAGAAGCTTTTAATTTGGCAGAAATTCCGTCATATTTAAAATAATTACAAACCACATAACTAATATCAGAAGAATTCCTTTCCATTCAAACCACATACGAGAAGAATTGAGCTTTTAAAAGCATCCTTAACACTGGACAGAAACAGCTTTGCTTTATGTAAGGCAGCAGAGGACACAGTCGCGCCTGCAAGCAAATCTGAACTCTTGGATGTGTGTCAATTTCTCCATGAGTAGCTGCCAAAGGGCCCCCTAAACAAGTGACTGGGCCAGGACCAGCGGGAACTGTGTCCTGACAGATGGCTTCACTAGCTCAGACTTTCCAGTCCTGTTGAGGACCAAGCCAGCACCATTCTGCACCCATTTGCTTGCTGGCTCAGGGCACCCCACTTACAGGCAGGAGGGTGTCTGCAAGGCCACCACGAAGCGACATCTCCCATTGAGGCAGTACTGCTTGTATTTTGGGGGGCACTGAGAGAAGTAGTCATTCCACTTTGATTGTGTAGTGGTAGCTGAAAAATGAGAACAAGTTCAATAAATCAACTCACCTTAAATACACATTTGTAAGTAGAATCATATTCCTATTTTTGCTCAGTTTTCCTGTAGAATATACTTCAATCTCCCCTTTTTCCTTCCTTCTACACTGGTTAAAGTCAGACTTTTGTGGGCCAAAAATAGCCTTAGAGAGTGGGTAATTGAGATAGTGATGGGAACATTTCATATTTTAATTTGGATTTGTGTCCAACCTACCTCTCAGAAACATTGGTGTTGTTTAAAGGGTAAAGAATGGCTGTGATAAGAGAAGCTATTCTTTCCATGAAGATTATCAGCTCATGGGGCTGAAGGCATTAAGATAGGAGAGTTTATTTCTTTTCTTTTTTCTTTCTTTCTTTTTTTCTTTTTTCTTCTTTCTTTCTTTTTCTTTTTTCTTCTTTCTTCGTTTATCTTCTTCCTTCCTTCCTTCCTTCCTTCCTTCCTTCCTTCC
>NW_006432943.1:9588615-9620693 GCF_000325575.1 Pteropus alecto
TGCAATGTAGCCAGCCTTCTCATAAACACCACACAGAGCATGATCCCAAAAAGTGCCTTAACCAGCAGCTGCTGGATACACTGATTTGATCAGATTCTGTTCAACCAGCAGCAGACACCCATGCCAGGAAAAAGATTGCCAGGCCCTGTTTCAATAGCTCACGGAGCTCTCACCTTTGCCAAATAACATGCTCTTACATATTCCCAGCATTATTTGGATTTTAAAACCCTCTCATGTCACCAAGCAGAAAATGTCCAGTGATTTCTCTATGACACTTTAGGACCTGGAAGAAAAATTCATCACACATACTGCTCCCTGAAAGCCTCTCTCCTCTCTCATGGAAATTAAAAGGTTTATCAATATTGTCCCTTTGCAAATGCATGGAAATTTCCAGTTGCTTACAGCTAATGTTCATCAAATTAATTTATCTAATATTTTCTGCCAACACAAGTACTGTTGACATTGATCAGGGGATTATAAAAATCTACCATTCTATTGCAAGGATCTTTCTTTCTTTCTTTCTTTCTTTCTTTCTTTCTTTCTTTCTTTCTTTCTTTCTTTCTTTCTTTCTTTCTTTCTTTCTTTCTTTCTTTCTTTCTTTTCTTTCTCTCTCTCTCTCTCTTTCTTTCTCTCTTTCTTTCTCTCTTTCTTTCTCCATTCTTTGGTCCTTTCCTTCCTTCCTTCCTAGCTTCCTTCCTTCCTAGCTTCCTTCCTTCCTTCTTTCCTTCCTTCCTTCAAAATTGTTTAAGAATTGAAGTCTACCATCTGGCCTTTCCAATTTAAGAGTTTTGATTTATTAAAGAATAAGGACAAAACTCCCCCATTATCTAAATATTGATTTCTTCTGGTGAGGCAACCCTTGGTTGACCTCACAGATTGCAAGGAACTTGTTAGCTTACAATCCCTTATTTTTTTACTTTTGAAGCCTATAGCACCTGGTCTTCCTAGGGTCTCCCATTCAAGTACTAACCAGGCCCATCCCTGCTTAGCTTCCGAGATCAGACGGGATCGGGCTTGTTCAGGGTAGCATGGCCGTAGACGGGATGTTTCTTAAGAAAAAAGAAAAGTTAATTTCGTGACAAAATAAAATTTAGTTCTATGTATCATTTTTTCTTGAGATTTTAATGGAATGGTCTTGAAAATATAATAGGCCTAAAGATCCTCCTGATACTGGGGGTGCTGGGGTTAATTGAGTTTTTTTCCTCCCACCTTACTCTTTTCCAACCCACATTCTCAGAACTAAAATACTACTCTAGGTGAGTAATGTCCCACAGAATTGCAATGGAAAACTATATCCACTAGTGGGCCAGGTTGCAACACAATCTCATAAGTGGATGGCACCACAGGTAACACAGCTTAATCTCTTCGTGAGACCCCATATTCTAAAGTTTCTAAAGCCAATTAAGTAAGAAACCACAAGAGTTACAGAAGTTCTGTGTATGTTAAATCTGATTCTAAGAGCTATTTAGCAAAAAGGATCAGAAGTAAGGACATCTTCCTTTGATAATATGGGCAGACAGACAAGTAATCGTCATCTTTTGGGGCATATGGACAGTTAGATGAGATGTGATGGATCTCCTGAGCCAAACTTAAGTGGAGAAATCCAGCAGACACACAAATGATTTTGTTTAAATATGAAATTTTCTTCCATTTGATATACGAATAAATTAGGCAACCCATTTTACTGTAAATGATTCTTATTCTCAAAACAAAACAGGCTTTATGATGCCTTTGTGATGAAAACTCTTCAGATTTGAAATGTTAGGTTCATTTTTCATAAAACCTTCACTTGCATATTCCAATAGAGTTCATTACAAATCCATGTAATGATTTTTTAAATGATATTAATATTAGCAACTCTGAAATCAATTATAATGGTCATGTATTATTATTATCACAATACTTTTTTTGCAATTGTCATTACAATGTTTATAGCCTCATAGTATCTCAAACCCCTAGTTAGATATGTAGTCATATCTCAGTGAAAGAGATTTAAAAGTGCATGCTCAATGTTGAGATAGAAATCCCTCAAGTGTTAAAAAGAAGAAAGAAGAAGGGATACAAATATGTATAAATTTATCTTTCAACACAAAATATCTGTCCTAAAAAAGGAAACAGCTGAAGCAAAGAAGAGTTTAAACGTTCATAGAAGAGTTTGTAGAAAAGTTTCTTCCCGGTCTGTGAGGTAGGGCTTTCAATCTTCTGTCCTTGGCTTTCAGGCTTCTTCCCAGTAGGCGTTTCCTCATTTTCCAGTCTTCTTAAGGCAAGAGGTAAAAAAAAGTTTTATCTTTTTAAACTAAATTTCCTTCTTATCTTGCCAATGGGTTCTCTGAGACAGGGGAAAGTTAATTTAAGATGCCCTTGAAGAAGTGCAAAATTTGACATTTATTGTATTTAAGGAATCCCTTTTCTCTTACATCCAAGGCCATTTTCTATAGAAAGGTGAAAAGGTGGGTTACTCTGGGAAAAGCAGAATAGATCTAACAGGTGTACTTGTTAACCCTCCTGTGCTACTAGAATATGTTTACACAGGGGGTCAATCAGATCTGATCAGCATGTCTTTTAACTTGCCAACCATTTCTGAGCTGATAGAATGACTTAGAGGTGCCCTTTTTCATTCTATACCTTTCAAGGAAAAAAAAAAGAATTCATGTTGAAATGTGAGTGTATTTGCATATATTTAAAATTACTCATAGCTGGTGGGCAAAGAACAATGAGCAGAAGGAAAACTTGTATTTCCTTTTGTTTTTAAAGAGTGCACATCATGGAATTCTTATGCCCGTGAAGGCTTTGCTCATTTTCCTTTGCTGGTTCTTCTCAGCTCCCTCAACCTCTAAATTTTGCAATGTATTGGGGCTCAATGCTTTCTCATCTCTTCTCCTCTCACCTCTCCCTTTCTTGGTGTTTCTTGGCTTTAAACGTGTTTCTGGAAACAATTCCGAAATTTATGTTTTCATCCCAGATTCCTTCCTCAATGCTAACTCCATTTGGATGTCTCACTGGCATTTCAACTAACACTTCCAAAATGGAACACCTGATTTCCCCCTCACTTACTATGATGATCATTTCTCACCTCAGTAAATGGTATCTACATCCTTTTTGTTATTCAGGCCAAAAATCTTGGAGTCATCGTGACTTCTTTCTCTTTTACTTTACATCCAATTCTTCGGAAATTCTATTGGTTGTATTCAAATTATATGCAGAATCATCCCTCTATCTCCACTATCCTGGTCTAAGCCCAACATCATCTCTAGGCTGGAAGTAGTCTCCATGGCAACCATCTTTAACTAGACTGCCCTCCTAACTGTCTAGTCTGCATACAAAATCCAGAGTGATGTTATTAAAACTCATTCATAGATAAAGTTGATGGCCTCATCATCCTTGGCAAAGCTCTGCATTACATTGCCCATTACCTCTCTGATCTCATCTTTGACCATTTTGTTCATTGCTGCATGTTTGGTACCTGGAACAGAACCTGCTGCATAGTGGGTGCTCAAAAATATTGGTGGAATGAGTAAATGTTTTACTCTAGAAAGAAATCAACAAACTAAAAACAAAATGCTTAGATATTGGGGCTATTTGCAAATAAAATCATAAAATCATTTAGAAACAGGAGCAGCTCCTAAATATCATTTGATTTACTTCTTCATTTTACAGGTTAGAAAGTAAGCCTTCGAAAACTTAAGTGACTTGCCCAAGGTCACACAGCAGTCAATAGACACATGAACCTTTAGTTCTTATTTGGACTTTTCCTTCAAGCAATAACTTTCTAGCATTTCCCTCATTCATACACTCAGCATTCTGATCTTCCCATGTGATTCTAGCAGTTGGCATGATGATTAACAAACAACACACACTCCAGAAACATTCTCTCCTAATTTATGTTGGGTGAAGGGGACCAAAGCTTTGCCACCCCAAAATATACACTTTGGGATATTGATTTTAAACTAGTTATTAAGGAACAGAGGACTCAGAAAGAGGTTTTACCATCCCCTGCCACCTGTCTAAAAGGAATTTAGATGGACAACCTGCTCCAGGCAGGGAGATATCATCACAGATAACTATAGTTTAATAGAAACTAGTGTGTGATAGAGAGGTACCTAAAACAAGGCCAATTTGTCAAAGTCTTCTCTGTGTCCCATTGTTAAATATGGCTCAGTAAACATTTATTTACCAAGCATTTGCTTTCCATGTGCATGTGAATATTCTTCCTGCCCTTTGAAGTTCCAAACTATAGCTCTCTTTCTCCTTAGCTCCGGAATGACACAAAAGTCTTAATTGCTCACTGTGTTGCCAGGTCTCATATTCTTCTGGCACCTCCACATGGACATACTTATTAAATTTAGTCATTTTCTCCTGTTAATCTGTCTCATGTTAATTTGATTGCTAGTCCGGCCAGAAAAACTTAGAAAAGTGAGAAAAAATTATTTTCTGATCCCCTCACAGGCTATACTGGTTACTGTGTGACTTTAAACAAACTAGCAAGAAAAAAAAATTAACAGATTGAAAAAACAATTTATAGTTGCTACAAAAATAATATAAAGTTTACTCAAAAAATTAAAAATATAACAAATATATGATCCAGCAATATCTCACTTCTGGATAGTTATCCTAAAGAATTAAAATCAGTTTCTCAAAGTGATATCTTCACTCCCACATATACTGCAGCATTATTCACAATAGCCAAGGTGTGAAAACAACCTAAATTCCCATCAACAGATGAATGGATAAAGGAAACGTGGTGTATACATACAATGGAATATCATTCAGTCTTAGAAAAGAAGTAAATCCTGCAGTATGTCACATGGGTAAACCTGAAGGATGTTATGCTAAGTGGAATAAACCAGTCACAGACTGACAAATATTATATGATTCTGCATATATAAAGTATCTAAATAGCCAAATCCACAGAAGTAGAGAGCAAGGTGGTTGCCAGGGCCTAGGGGAAGGGGGAAATGAGTTGTTGTTAGATGAGTATGAACTTTCAGTTATGAAAAATGAATAATTTCTAGAAATCTGCTCTATAACATCATGCCTATAGTTTATAATACAGTATAAAAATTCGTTAAAAGGGTAATCTCATGTTAAATGTTCTTATTATAATAAAAAAATTAGAAAACACATTTAGGTTACAATGAGGCAGATTGTTTAACACTGTCAATTGTCAGTTTATGGAATAATCTCCCAAAGGAAATATGAAAATGCCATCATGTAAGACATTTGAAGCAACTGAAGAAAAGCACAAAAAAATGCCTTGTTCTTCTTCCTATATGGGTGACAAGACCCATATAAGCATGACTTAAGACACAAATAATTCCACAGCCTATGGGCAGTCTTCAGACCACCCACTAGTGTCAGGAAAAAGAGGAAGACTTGGCTGGAACTGATGACTCACATCACGATGACTTGCTCAGCATGTTTCTGGCTCAGTTACAGGGTGTTAAGAAAGGAGCACTTACCACCAAGTCACCACACTCCCAACTTGAAAAAGTTTCCAGGGAAAACAGGAGGCTCTTCTCCACTCCACCCTACTTTTGGAATTGGTCTCTGTTTTGTTTTGTTTTGTTTTAAATCAGAAACAACCTGTGTAGAAGACCAGACCATACAATCTATAAAGGACAGACAAAATCTTAGACCAGGGGTCAGCAAACTACGGCCCAAGGGCCAAATCTGGCCCATAACCGAACCGGTTTATCTAAATAAAGTTTTATTGAAACACATCCAAGACCACTTATTTGCATAATATTTATAGTTGCTTTCACAGTACAATGACAGAGTTGAGTAGCTGCAACAAAGACTGTATGGCCCACAAAGCCTAAAATACTTATTATCTGGTCTTTTACGAAGACAGACCCCTGCCTTAGACTAATAACTTTGAGAATACTAATTCAAGAATCTCCAAGGTAAAATATGTAAAAATTATTGATTTTCCCATCTTTTAAGTTAAGGAAAAAAAAAATTTGAATACAATATGCCAACTTTCTACAAATCTGGTCCAAGATAGCACATGCTAGGGTCTGGAGCACACATCTGTGGCACCTAAAGTGGTGTCATAATTAAAAATGGAAGCACTAGAATCAGAAAGACTTGAGTGTGAATACTGGATTTGTTATTTACCAGCTGTGTAATCTTCACCTTGAAATAAAGTAAAAAGTATTATCCAGCTCATAGGGCTCTTTTAAAGAGTGAATGAATTATTATACATAAAGCACTTAGCACAGTGCCTGGTACATTAGTAGGCGCTCAAAAAACTACCTAGTTATAAGATTAGAATATTATCAAAAAATTAAACTTAGGGAAACAAGTTTCCAAGATTAAATATGAAGCTGATGGAATATAAATGCATCACTTGTTAATTTAAGCAATACCTGCACAGTTTTCTCCAGCATCTCCACAGAGAAGGTCATTTTCAGGACTTCTGGTTGAATTTCCATCTGCCACAACACAATGGAGGATCACTGGGCCTTGAAGTTCAAAATAGAACAACAACAAACATGAAAACTTAAAAATTTCCTCAACGTGAAATACTCTATCAAAGTTTTGACCCATTTATAAAAATAACAAGTTCCATTTCCAAGTCATTCTCCCACAGCAAGGGAAGGTACAAAGGTTGGCATGTCTCATATTTTAAGTTCAGTGCTACAGACAAAATTTGCAGGCCAGCATCATTTACGTTTAACTATGCACCTTAAGTGAGGAAACTTAACCATAACTTGTGATGGAACCTTACCATACAAACAGAAAGCAGAAGGAGTTCTCAGCCACTGGATAAATACACTGAAAAACATCCAGGGAGGATGGATCATGATTCCATATGGCAAATACTTTTTCCATTCCACACAGACCCAATGTTTTTCAGGTATTAACTATTGTGTCCTTCCTTCTGGAAAGATGAGAACTAGATTTTCAAGTCATAGGAATTATTTTAAAATTTTGGGTTCCTCCAACTACTTATCTTTGTCTCTGAGAAGGACAGTCTTTGTGGAAGACTATGGGGGAGAGAGGAATATTATGTTATGGTTAGAATAATTTGGAACACATGTGTAGTTTTTACCTAAACCTGGTTCAAACAAACCAACTGAAAAAAAGCACTTATGAAATTATCAAGGAAACCTGACACTGACTGGACATTATACAATATTAAAGAATTATTATAGATAAAGTGTGATAACGATATTGTAGTTTAGGTTATAAAACAGTCTATATCTCTTAGAGATTGATATTTAAATATTTATTAATAAAATCAATGTATTTGAGTTTGCTTTAAAGTAATCCAACATGGGAAGGGGAATATAAGATAGTGAGTAAACGTTATAGATAAAACAAGATTGGCCACATATTGATAACTGTTGAAGCTAGATGGTGGGTATATCAAGGTTTACTATGCTGTTCTCTCTCCTCTTTTTTAAAAATAATTTTTTAATTTTTAAATTACAGTGGGCATATGATATTATATTAGTTTCAGGTGCATAACAGTAAATAGACATATACATATATATTCTTATGAAATGATCACCCACATAAATCTAGTACCCATCTGACACAATACATAGTTATTACAATATTATTGACTATATTCCTTATGCTGTACTTTACATCCCCATGACTATTCTGTAACTACTTTACATCTCCATGACTATTCTGTAACTACCAATTTGTACTTCTTATCTACTTTTATATATGTATTCAAAAAATGTTTATAATAAGAAGTTTAGGAGAGCAGCAAGGAGAAATAAGATGGTTTGGGAGTTAGCTGGTTCTGAGTTCATGACCTGTTTTGCCGCTTTGCAACCATGTGCCCCGGCAAGTTTCATAACCTCTCAATTTTGTCTTTGGCAAAGCGGAGATAATTATTATCTCTTCTTCAGGGTATTGTTGTGAGGGTTCAACCAAGCAAACATGCAAAGTACTTAACACAGTACTGGCATGCAATCAATGCTCGATTAAATAGCTTACTATTATGCAACTGGCAGGAAAAGAATAACTTACCAACTGGTCATATTGACATTTATACATCTAGTCAATGGTTTAACTACACATGTTCTCCAATTCAATTCAGTTCAACAAATATCCATGAGCATCCAGAAACACACAGGCGGCTAGGACATGCTCTACTCCCAAATTGCTCCAAAGCTACTAAGGTAGGTAATCAGCCAACTAATTAGCCATAATACAAAGTGATAACACTGTATCAGAGAACAAAAGTGTCTAGCAAGTTCAGAGGCCACAATAGTTTTCAAAAAGAATCTTCCAAATAGAGATTCTTTTCCATCTATTGAATTAGAAACACTTTTTTAAAAAAGTGTCAAGTAGCATGGAAACAATGAAGAGTAATGGACACTTAAATCCAATGGTGATGGGTAAATTCATACTACTTTTTGGAGGACAATTTAGCACTGTATGTGCTAAAAGCAAAAAGCTTTAAAAAATGTACAAATGCTTAAATCCGGTAATTTCATGTCTAGTAATTTTTCCTAAGGAAATACTTCAAGACACATAAAAAGAGTTAGCTATAAAAATTCTCTATATGACATGGTTTATTTAAAAAAATAGAAATTTACTTAAATAGAGAATTAATTATATATGGAACTATTTTCATGCAATAAAATGCTATTCAGCCATAAAAAAAATTTTTCAAACATTTAATTAATTTCTAAGAGAAGCAGGCTACAGAACAGAAATGTTGGGTTATCTATGTGAGTGTCTGCATGCATGTGTGTGATAAATATTAAAAAATATATAGATAGATAGTTTAAAAGGTGGGTAAGTAGATAGAGAGTTGCCTACACTGGTTAGGGGAAGACTTTTCATAATTTTCCTTATTTGCACTTTCTAACATTGCCACTAACATATTTTGATTTTTGCAACAAGAAAAAAAGAGTGTCTCAAATTTTTAAGAAGTGCTATTTGGCCACCAAATTTCTAGATTTTTAATATTTTTCATACAAAAACATAGCACCATCCTTTCTCACTTAGAACAAAACAGAAACAATCATTTAAGGCTTCTCAAGCACAAGAATTTTACATTATTCATCTTTGTAATCCTGGTATCTAACATAGAACATAATGGATTCATTTCAACAAATGGTGAAAGAATAAATAAATTTATCTATAAACAAACCAACAAAATCTTCAAATTCAAAACTCCCAATATCAATTTATAATGAAAAATTTTAATCAATTTTTTATTGTTATAAAACAGGTTTAATGCATTTAAAAAATCCCTTACATGGGCCTCCTTCATGGGCAGAATCAGGAAGATTTAATTCTGGAGTTAATCTGCTCTAATGGTGGGAATTAAAAAAATAAACAGAAGAAACCTTTAAATCTCATAGAGATTCAACATCTGCAAACTGGGGATGACGATATCTCCTTTTCAAGGTTATAAAAATTAAATAAATTAACATAAGAAAAGAAATATGACTTGGCACATAGTATACAGTTTTTAGTCTACTTATTGTCTTTCCTACTATCACTTATAATTTAACTCATTCTCTACTTCCACTTAACAGAGAGAGTTCTGATTCCATTGAAGCCCTTCCTTGGGCCTCTGAACATTCTGGCAGGCTGGGGCTTGTGCCCAGGCTTTCTTCTGCTAAGACTCACTCCACATTCTGGTATCAGCTGGTGAAAGGATGCCACTGGGGAGAGACCCTGGAGAGGACTCCTGAGGAGAAGGCATCCAAGGGTAAACCAGACCCCAAGCACAGGGCACTGGGGCAGTGTGCCTTGTTTCTCTACTCCCACCCAACCAATTTCATGTCATAGGCTGGTGGCCATGAACAAAGTCTAGCCTGAAGAACCATTTTCTTGGTCTGCATAGTTTTTAAAATTGAATCAAGATAGTTCATATTAAACCTGAATTTTTCTGCTTCCTTGAAAAAGTAGAAGGTCTGGCAACCAACACAGGTTTGAAACACTTTCATGTCAACAACTGTTTGGAGATAAATAGCAGGTGACACCCTGAAATGCCACAGACTCCATCAGGCTTTCTGTGCTCATTTATTTCAACTGCCTAGACCCTGACAGGCATTTCAGCTTGTAATTCGTGTGAAGTAACTCAGAAATCAGAGAAATGCTCACAAAACCATCTGCTCAATATTCAAGGCTGCTTCAGAGAGAAAAGACACTCCTGTTCCATCCATACCTAATTGAACAAATATTTATTAAGCAGTATGTGTTTGGTACTGGTACGAGACACTGAAGGTTCAAAGATAACAGATAATTTTGTTGTTTCTCAGTTAAAACTTTTCAATGACCCCATTTTAGCTACAACGGGGTCGACAGAATTCAAACTAATTAATACAGCTCTTAGAACTCAAGGAACTCACATTCTGGCAATAAAGACAAACACACAAATCTTTAAGGTATAGTGTAATAAGCATGACAGAGGTGATGCAGGAGTAACACAGGATGGAGAATCAGCTCAGCCTAACAGCAAAGTCTTTGTAGAGAAGGTGAGAACTATGGTGAGTTTTTAATGAGGAATAAATGATTTTTTAAAGCATCAATTAATTTCTGGAAAATAAAAATTGCATAAGCAAGATAACATAATCATAGTTTATTATTTTTTTCAATAGTGGACAATATTTACATGGTAATAATAATGTAAATACTGATATTTTAACAAAAAATTTTCACAAAATCAGGGCCAGTAATTAGCTCACATATACCATGTGAGAAAACTGGTTGTGATTAATAAATATTTGTTCTGTGTCAGTTCTGAAATGTTTTGATTATCACCCCTATAGTAACTATACTGGAATTATAGGAGAAGAGAAACTTACTAGGTAAGTTTAAACTTGACAAGTCAAGAAACGACATTCCAAGTAAATTATTTAACAGGACATAGGTGAATACAGTAGAAACCCTAAGAGTCAAAAGTAGCTACTTCTAGAGAGGTAGAAAGGCAGGAAGGTCTGGTGCAATAACCCGTTCTTTGTTGTTAGAAATCTTTTAGTGATTATTTAAAAATCTATGTATATTTAGTAAATTATTAAAAATATTTTAAATTATGATCTGGTGCAATAATCCGTTCTTTGTTGTTAGAAATCTTTTAGTGTTACATGATTATTTAAAAATCTATGTATACTTAGTAAATTATTAAAAATAAAATTAAGTTTTAAGAAAAGGATTAAGTTGTAATTAACCAGGGCATTCTAAACAAAAGAGACAGCTTATAAAAAGGCATGGCAAAAATAACACAACTCATCTAGCTTGTCTGGATGGTGGGTGGGTATTGTGACAAAAGGAAACTGGAGAGTAGGTAAGGAACAAATGGCCTAAGAGCTGTGTTAATTAATTTGAGTTCTGTTGACCTCACTGCAGCTAAAATGAGGTCACTGAAAAGTTTTAAGTGAGAAAAAGAGTAATTATCTTTTTTCCTCCTTAGTTTGAAAGGTTCTTTTAATACCAATAGAACTGAGTCAGACATACCTAACCCAAGGTGGTGGCACTGGGTATGGGGAAGAAATGAATACAAGAGAGATACACATAAAGTAAAATATAAAAGACTTAGTAACTGGTATGATACGGTGGGATGTAAAGAAAAGGAATTTAGAATGAGTCCAGGGCTTGTGGCTTGAGTAACTGGCTGGATTGTTGTATCTGATCACATATAAGGTATACAAGCAGACAAACAGGTTGAACATTGCTGTAGACTGGTTTTGTTGCTGTTGTTGTTGTTGAAATCTAAATTCCTAAATCCCAACATGATGGTGTTAGGAGGTGGAATCTTTAAAGGGTGATTAGGTCACGAGGTGGAGCCTTCATAAATGGGATCAGTGCCCTTATAAAAGAGGCCCCGGAGAACTCCTTTGTGCCTTTTGCCTTGTGAACACACAGAGAGGTGTCTGTCTTTAAACCAGGAAGCAGGCTCTCAACAGGTGCAGAATCTACCGGCGCTTTCGTTTTGGATTTCCCAGACTTCAGAACTATGAGAAATAAATGTTTGTTGTTTACAAACCACCCAGTCTATGTATTTTGTTAGAGCACCCAAAAGTGGTTAAGACAGGAATAGAGAAAGAAATTCAGCTTCGAATACTCTGAGATTTGGAATGACTGTGGTTTATCTAGGAGATATTAAGTAGATATTAGATCTGGAACTTCAGAAGGAACTCAAAGCTACAGGTTCTATAGTTGGGAGTCATGGAAAATAAACTGATATTTCATGCCATGTAAGTGTGTCTCTCAGGCCTGTGAAAAGAGAAAGCTGATTAAGAACAGAATTTTGAAGTATACCAATATGATGGAGGGATGGAAAGAGAAATGTCCTCAAGTGACTGAGAAGGAACAGCCACAGAGGTAAGGAGATTTTTCCTAAGAAGAATTTGATCAATGGTATAAACAAAGACGATGGAGAATTAAAGATAAGAACAAAAACACATGCATTGGATTTACAACCAAAAAGCACTAGTAATATCTTGCTAGAGAAATATTAGTGGCATAAAGAGTATGCTAACTATTGTGGATTACTCTTCAAAGACATTGAATTGAAAAACAGGGAAAGATTAGTCAATATACACACAAAAAAAGAAAATTGTTTTGTTTTTGTTTTAAATGTAAGATAAAATTGACAAGAAGAAGCCAAAGTTATAGGATGAATTACTAATAGAGGCAGACAAGGTTGGAAGGTTTAGCCTGAAAGGCAGGGCCTTTTCTACAGTTACAGAAGTCCCCACTTACCCTCTGAGAATTAAGTTCCAAGACCCCCAGTGAATGTCTGAAACCGTAGATACCAAAACCTATATATTCTATGTTTTTTCTTATACACACATACTAAGGATAAAGTTTAATTTATAAATTAGGCACATAAGAGATTAGCAATAACTAATAATAAAATAGAACAGTTATAACAATATACTGTAATAAAATTTATGTGAATGTGGCATTATTAAGTAAAAAATGGGTTATTTGAACATAATCACTGTGATACCGCATCAGTTGATGTGATAACCAAGGAAGCCAGTCAGTGACTGACCTAACCTGCAGGGAGCATACATGGAGTGAATACACTGAATAAAGGAATGATTCGATGGCCTGAATGGGATGGAGGAGGATGGTGCAGGATGCAGCAAGATGTCATCATGCTCCTCAGAATTGGGCACAACTTAAAATTTATTCCAGAAATTGTTTATTTCTGGAATTTTTCATTTAACATTTTCAGACTGTGGTTGACTGCAGATAACTGAAACTGCAGGAAATGTAATTGCAGATAAGAGGGACTAGTTTTTCAGTCAAAGTTAGCAATTTTGGCAAATATAACTTTATTCTGAGTGAATAAAGCATCTTTAGAAAATAAGAACTTAAAAGTATTTATATTCTATACATCTCATCTCATTGTTTAATGAAATCCAAATTCTGGTTTAATGAGTGGGAAACATCGATAGGTTTCTCAATTTTCACACTATTGATATTTTGGGCGGGACAATTCTTTGCTGCGGAAGCCTGTGCATCATAGGATAATTAATAGTATCCAAGGCTTTTAGCCTCCAAATGCCAGTAGCATCCCAACTACCCTCTCCCTTTACTCCTGAGCTGTCACCATTAAAAATGTCTCTAGACATTGCCAAATGTCCTTGGGAGGAAATTTGTTCTGGTTGAAAATCATCATAATTCTCTTTAACCTTTTAATATTTTAAAAATCCAATATACAGCTTTCATTTGAATCTGTTGTTTTAATCTAAATCAATTGTACAGCCTCAAAGACTCAAATTTCGACTTCTTAAAAAAATCATTAGGGAAAGTATCATTATATTGTGGAAAAATCACCAGACTCAGTCATTAATTCAATTTGTGATCTTGAGTTAATTAACAAACGATCTTGACTTTTTCCTCCAGAAAAATAAGAGTCATAGGTTCCCTGTACATCCCATAATCTAGTTAACAAAAATCAAATAAAAATATAGTAAAAGAATTTTAAAAAGAACACACATTATTATAATAATCATTGTCTTTATCAAAGTATGAATTATATTTTAGAGAAAATAAAAGAAAATATGGTACTTAGATGTGGAAAACATAATATTTTCATTCAAAATGGTCACTAATTATATACATCAGAATTAGTAAAAACCTTAGAGTTATTAAAATCTCTTACCCATCAATTTGTACCTCCCCTCAAATTAACCCTTGGGAGAATTTTTCAATCCCGTCTTTAAAATTTTAGTAGAGACTTCACTCTCTTCTAATGCATCCAATTTCAGTGAGATCATTCATCTATTCTTCCAATCACAGTTATTCATTCATTCAAAAAATTATTAAGCACCTATTTCTAAAGCTCTATAAATGCTTCTTGGTGTTGAGTTGGTTTTGCCTTTCTGTAAATTTACTCTGCTTATTAGAATCATCTGGAATAACTTTAAAATCTCTTTTGCATGATGGATTCATATATATTTGAAGCCAGCTATCAAGTTTTCCTGAAAGAATTTCTCTTCCTCAGGCTAAAGATCCTGGTTCCTTCAACTACATTTTACTTGACATCATCGAGCATCTCATAAACCTTGTCACTGTCTTCTAAATGTAAGCTTAAAATAAAGTGCCATTTCACGTTGCCTGACAAAAGTGGAATAGAGTGGGGCTCTTAACCTCCACATTGTAGACATCAATTTTTTTTTTTTGGTTGTCTCATTAAATGCTGAAGTTTTATTCTGCTTACAATAGGATAAAATTTCTAAATCTCTTGTACTTCGTGGAAGCAGTGTATTTATGGGTTTATTTGTTCTTTTTTTTGTCGTTGTTCTGTTATGTTTCATTTTTACTTTTTACCTTTAAAAAGATTTTATACTTGGCCCTTTTAAATATTATTGTGTTAGATTTACCTATCATTTAAATATTTCACAAACTTTCTGATTTCTTATTCTTTCATTCAACCATACTTCCCTGCTTCACATGACCTAAAGAATTTCTCAGATGCACCAAAACATTAAAAACAAAATAAAACAAAATAATATTAGATTAGTTGTATTTGCTAAGTGACTGAAAATTGAGAATCTATTTCCAGGGCTAGTTTTTAAATATCAACTCCACCCATTAAATTAAAGACAAAAGGAAAAGAAACCCATTTCTATTTGAGTGAGTCACAGTTCCATTTACTTTCATGCACTTTGAGATTCTCAAATTAAAAATTATGAAATATATTAAGATGATCTCTATCAGCCAGCATGGGGGATGAGGTCACTGGAGACAATACAAGCATTGAAAGACACATAGCGTGACAAGGAGCATGACCCACTGTCTCAAAGTTACTGCTAATGCTGAGGTAAGTCATACACCAGCTGGGTCAACTATTTAAAAAGATCAAATATAACCAACCTAAACAGTCATATAGTTGGTATTTTCCTCATCTCTGAGCTGAATTTTCCATTTTTAGAGCCAAGTGCTTTTTATATTTTAAAAATAAATATAACATTATCACAAGTTGTCCATTTATGTATATTCTGATAATTTAGGACATCTTTTTAGATTTCTTAATTTATCTACTAAACTCAGTGATTTCCTATCTCATAGTAATCTTATTTTAGGATTCAAACCTCACTCTATCTTCCATTAGGAAATCCAACTGTAAATCAAAGGAGAATTTATCAATCTATGAATAAAACCAGAAATTGGAAGAGTATTTCAAAGTCAAATCCTTGACATTTCATTTATTTTAGAGGGAAACAGTATAGAATAAGAGGAAAAGGATATGTCTGGAGGCAAATGGAGCTGGATATGAATTCTGGATGTATGTTTTAATCACTAGCTTTGTGATTATGATTCGGTTAGTCGGCATTGAATTGCAAGGGTCCCCATGCATAAACCGAGGCCCATAATATGTAACTTATGTGGTAAAGATTTAGTTATGTGTTTAAAGAAATGGAAAAATATAAGTTATGAATTATTAACCTTGGTAATGCCTGGCACAGAATAGTCACTCAACAAAATAGCAGCTATGAGAGGCCTGAAGTAAAAGAAAAGAATTCTAATTATTCTGGTAAAACAGTAGATTCTCATTCTTATAAGTGGATGTTGACAAATTTCTACATTTGTGATGTGATTTGATTTGTACATAAAATGTTTACGAAATAAACTACAAAATACACATACATATATAGTACATACTACATTTCTAGTATGTACTGAGTGAAGCAAAACTGTATGTTGGTCTTTCCACATGCTGTTTCTTTCTAGTGTTTTTTAAAAAAGATTTGAAGCGAATGTGCTTCAACCAATTAATAGAAATATGGCATCATCTGCATGTATGGCTCTTTGTATTCACAGTACAGTTCTGCCAGTGACTCAGCTTATTGTTTATGTCAGACGGGATTACTGATTCAGTTAGTAGATTAAGTGATTCAATGACACAAATACAACAGATAAAGTCAGATCTTAGATGGTACTATCTAAACCAAGTGGATTATAAATCGTGTCTCCAATTTTGGAACAATAAAGTTGATAAAGATTTTAAAGTTTAAATCAATATTCAGAGTAAAAACTATAAGCATCTAGGGAATTTTCCCTTTGTATCTTTATTGTCGAGAATAAAAAGAGAAACTTGAGTATGCATAGTACACAGAGAACATTTTCCAAATCCAAAAAGAGATCACATCTAAAATGGAGTTGAAAAATATTAGGGGGTGGAAATAATGTTTAACATTGGGCTTGTCGTTGGCTGAGACAAAAACTATGAAATAGGTGAAGTTTGACACGGTGTTCTTCATCTTTTTTTGTTAACTTTTTTCCTATCATTTTTTAAACTTTTTTCCTATCTTTTTATGTTGTTGTCTTTTGTCCTCCTATAGGAGAAACTGGAAGAAACTCCAGAATGAAGTAGTATCCTCATACCACTTCAACATTTCCCCAAATAGGCCATGATTCTTTAACATATTTCCCTTTCTAAATGTATTTGAATTCAAAGCAGACTTGCAAAGAGAGAAAAAAGGAAATGAAGAATAGAAGGAGTCAAAGCAATGCAAAGTGTTTGACCATCATGCTGGGCAGGAGTTCCAAAGCGAACCACAGAGACACAGAAATTTGCTCAAATACATGTTCACTCATACAGGGGCTGTAAAATGTTCAAAAAGGGACTGCAGCTTGAATGAGTCCATGGGAAAAGAATGAAGGAAGAATTTGTCCCGATCACTTTCATCGCCCATTTCCTATTGGGCAAAATGCTCCCCCAGTGGGTGCTAACTCCCTCAGTCTCTATCCCCTTGGTGAATGAGAGGCCAGAATTCAGGCCCTGGGATACAATGTTGTATCCAAGTACAAAAGGAAAGGCAACCCAGTAAGGGTGAAGAGCTGAGCAAGAGACATAGGAGGTAGTTGAAGGGGCCTTAAGAGGTGCACGAGGTTCGTGTCCCAACACAGTGAAGATCTGAGGGATCAGGACATCTCACAGAGAGCCAGTTTCCAGGATAAGGAGGGAGTTTTTCCAAGGTCTCTCAAATCACACCACCTGGAGAACTGCCTGAAAAAATTGAAAGACAGGCTTCTAGATTTTCAGGGACAAGAGGAGAAGCAGTGACAAGGGGAGGGAAACAAAAAGAGGGTTCTTACAAATAGCTTATGTCCATTCAAAGTTAGGAAAGTAAAATATGAACTTCTTCCTTCTCCAATGTAAAATTATATTCTAAATGGTAGAAACAGTAGCTTGCTGTTTAAGAAAGTCTAAGAATGATGAATATCATTTTGCCTTAACTCATAAAAGTACCCCTCAATCTTATGTTTTTAAAGCCCAGAGATGGAAGTAATTTAACAACTTGTCCTACATAAACTAACTTATACATTTGAAAACTGTCAATACCACAATAATAATTTGCCAGTAAATCGACCTTTTTTTCTCCCACCATGATCATTATTAAATCTGTGAAAAAAATTACTAAATTGAATGGGACCCCATAATATCGATTTCTTGGAAATCGTCAGTTGTCAAAATTTGCCTTTTCATTCTCATTCCTTTATGATGAGACCAGATTAGACAGTCAAATACCGTAATACTTTAAATGAAAAGCTTGTGTGCTCACTGAGTTGCCATCATATTTCAAAGAGAGGAGGCCAAAAGAACCAAGGAAAAAGAACAATTTGTTATCAGGGAGAATTATCTGAGTGTAAAGTCAGGAGGAATAGTGGAGTGGGTCTCTGCATCTACCAATAACACAGCCTTTGACCCATGAGGAAACAGTCATCAAACTTTAATAATGGTATAAAAAGAACATAGAGTTTTGAGGTAGATGTTTATCCAACCTGGATGAAATTCCAGAATTTAAGCCCTTAGAGAGTTAAGGTTTTTGCCTTCCTATATACTTTCCTCTCTGGTTTCAGTATCTTCAAGGGTAAAATGGAGTAATATAAATAATGTGAAAGTTCTTTAAAATGTGTAGTAAATTAAATAGATGGGAGCACTGACTTCTCACTTTGCCCATTCCTGCCTCACATCTGTTCTTCTAGGTACCAACCCCGTAACTCTATCTTAGCCCTTTGATCAATCTTTGCCAACTGAGGGGCATAACTATATGTTCTCAAAAGGAATAAAGACTGATAGTACAGCTCCATTTCTGTTCTTTGTTATTTCCCATGATCACTCTTCAGCTTAGAAATTGGGACCGTTTCTCTGGTTAGTGGGACCTAATGGCTTACTCCAAAGAGAGCTGTATGTACGTTTCACAACAGGCATTATGTCATAGGATGATGCGAGGGGTAGAATGTGAGATAATTGGTGGGTGCATCAGAACTTATGTTCAGTTACTTATTTTCACTAGATGAGTAGTGTTTTGGAAAAATGAAAAGAAAGCTACCTCGAATTTCCTTATCTAAACTTGAGCCTCCAACTCCACTTCCTTCAAGACCTCGTTTTGTAAGCCAGCTTCCTGACCTGTCTCCTCACTCTTTTGGCTCTCAGCTGGTTCCCCAGTGCCACTCACCTCTGTCAGCTTTCTGCCCTACTGGTTTCCCCCCTCTGACTAGCAACAACCCTTTCTACCCTACCTTAAGGATTTTCTTACCCAGCTCTTCTTCTATTCCTTTCAGACCATCCACTTGCCATCCTGTTCATCGTGGTTCCCTTTCCTGTTTCTACTCTATCCATGCCCCTACTCCTCCTCCTAGTCCCTCTTCCTAGTCCATTGGACCCTGATCCTTGCCAACACTCCAGCCATCCTAGCCAGACCTGAAGATGCACAAATATCATCCTGAAGATTCACAAATATCATCCCAAAGAGATGGTTTGCCTACTAGTGGGACAGTTCTGGTGCAGTTCAGAATTTCCGGGACTGTGGATGGCTTGCAGCCTGACCTGGTGAACAAAGGAAATTGGTGATAACAGAATAACTGACATTCAGCTTGGAGGGTACCAGAGACACTTTTAACAAGTTCCCTTTTCTATTGAGTCTGTCCTTTTCCTTCCTTGCCTCATCAGTCAGGCTGCATAAGCCTCTACATTTGTAATTGGCTTCTATCCATGGAACTTGGTCTGTGACCAAAGAGCAAACAGCAAGACTGGTGACAAAGAAGGTGGAGAAGAGTGAAGAGTGGAAAGCATCTAATATGATCTCTAGGAGGTTTAACATGAAAAGTCATCTGGGCCTGGAGGATTTCATTGTGTTTGCACAATCACAAGAAAGCCTATATCTTGGCACAATAACCTGGAGGAACCTGCAGACGACAGGTTTCTGAATTTTATTCACCGTGCTGTCCAAGGACCAAGGATGAAATACTCAGAGACACAGACTGAAAGCTAAGAAATCGGATCATTTTCTGAGCACTTGTGTATAGGCTGGGCTCCTATGAGTGCAAAGTATGCAAGTGGAATTGCTGCATCTTTGACCGGTAGGCTCACCACATCATGACAGGGAGACGAGTCTGGCTGCCCTGGTCAGCCCTGCACTGTTCAGACCTTGCTAGACCTTTTGGCTAATTGACTGCATGGCCCTCCCAGATCAGTCATCTCTATGGGATTGCAAAGGGTCTGCAAATACACCAAGCCTGTTCATCGTTATAAACTGTGGACAGTGCCATCAGATGATGCTGGTGGCACAGTAAGAAAGTATATCTCAAAACCAATAGATCCAGGTGTTTTGCAAAGATACAAGGTCAAGCCACAATGTGATGATCTCAGGCTAAACCACTTCAAGGTCTACAAAGGCTGTACAAGGCTAAAATGTGGAGCTTGGGAGATGATTGCCACAGATAGTTTTCTAGCAGTGTTGTCAACCCATCTTTAATGCCCAAAGTGTGTGCTGCCCAGATAAAGTTACTTGAAAGCCTAAAAATATAAAAAAATAAGAAAATATAATAAATAAAAACTAAACTTATAAGCTACTTGATGTGTTTCAATATACCAAGAGGAGAGTTTGAGATAAATTAATTATAGATACTTGAATGCAGATACTTAAGCATGGAAAAAGAGACAATGGCTAATTTCAATAAAAAAGAGAATGTAATATTATGCTAATTGAATCAATTATGAATAATATGCTCACGGTCAATATAATAAAATTAATTTACCTAAGTAAGGTGATGGTGATATACTGAAGGATGGAGAATGAAGAAATAATATATGTGCTTATGATAGGGCATTGGAGTATAAATATATAGTTTATTTCCTATAGCAAGAAGTAAAATCAAAAACTAGTACTATAAGGATATTAAGAAATATGAAGATAAATCCCAGAAGAGATAGCTAAAAGATAAGAAAGAAATTGTCTCTGGAGAGTAGAAATCGAGAGTGTAGAGGGCTGGGGCAGGGTCTGCCGTGAAATATTATTTGAATTTTTAAAAACCATACTATATTGGTAAAAATAAAAATGAATATTAATTTAAAAAAGTTAAGGTAAGCCAACACAACTTGACATTAATCTATTACTATCTTTATTGATAAAACTATTTGCAGAGCCAGATATACAAATAAATGAACAAATAAATAGATATCAGGCAGTATATTTTAAGTTTCAGGTATACAGAAAATAAATTCTACTGGAATTCCAAAAAGAGGAAATGTGTTAAGTGAAGAAAAAAAAATCACAGAAGTTGGGAACTAAACTGGACCAGCGGCAATGACACAGAAATGAGCTTGATAAGTAAAGCTGCCCAGTTGGAGTGAAAAATTACACAAAGAAGAATTAAGAAACAATGGCCTTCTTGATGTGTATGGTGTGACTGTGAAGTAATTCAATCGACTTTTTTGTGTAACCTATGAAAATAAAACTCTTTAAGAAATAGTCACACCACCTTTTTCCAGTTGAAGCTTTGCAATGTCTGTTCACCACATTCTGAAAGACAGATTCCCAGTAAAGAATCTGACTAGTCTAGAAAAGCATTTCAATAAGTATTTAATAGTGGTGAATATTGCTGGATAGAAACCAGTAAGAAAGAATGGGATGTGTTTCTTTTGTTATGCTTCTGCAAAGGCAAATGACAAGAATAGTTTATTATTCTAGTTTGTAGTTTTATCTCAATACAAGTCACACTTCTAGTCACTCTTTTTACCCTAATTTTAAATGACAGGATAATTGTCATTTATGTAAAAATAATTAGAGAATTTTCTCACAGATATTTTTTATCATAGGATGGCAATGTTAGAAACGTGTCTTTTGAAATACTTGAAATTTTTGTTAACATAATTTATCAATTACAGTTACGCTGGGGATTTTCTCTTTACAATTAGATCCCAATTGATAATTATTATCCTAATAGATGGTAAAATATAAGGAATGCAGAGTTGTTAAGGCAAAAACTGAGCCTTGAGGACTTAGAATTGGTGTCATATGCAGGGATAAGAAATATGAGAAGGCATGGTCACTGAATCCAATTTGGGGGTGGGGGGAAAGCTCAAGTTATTTTCTTTTTATTTAAAAAAAAAATTCTTTACCATTGGTTTTCCAAGTGCCCTGCCTATTTTTTTCTTCCCAGAGAAATCTACTGATAAATTTTTTAGTTGAAACTCTACCTACCAACCTCCAAAGCATTTCCAAAGTGCAGTAGCATCATCTTGAGTTCTTAGAGGTCTACGAACCCTTGCTTCTTAGAGACGTAAGAACACCTCCTATTTCACCTAGGAATCACCTCTACACAATTTCCTGTAAGTGCAATCCAACAAACATATCCAAGCGCGGGAAGCTGATGACAGCCCAAGGCAGCTGATTCCATTTTTCAAAGCTCTACTTGGAAGAAAATTTCTCCTAAATTAAGATGGGAGCTGTCTTCCTGGAGTTTGTGTTCATTAATCCAAGCTATGCCCTCTGAACTAAACAGAGAAAAACCTTTGTTGAGACCACTTTTCAACTATTTGAAGTTGGCTCTCATAAACCAAAACTTTTTCTTTTCTATCCAGCACTCCTATTTTTTCAGTCACGCGCGCGCATGTGGGTGTGTGTGTGCGTGCGTGTGGGTGTGTGTGTGCGTGCGTGTGGGTGTGTGTGTGCACGCGTGTGGGTGTGTGTGCGCTTTCTTCAGTTACCACCAATCTCTCTTCTCCGGTCTTTCAAGAGCACCAATGATTTCCTCACAGCTCACTCACCAGTGGCCTCCTAACGAGCCTCAGCCTCCTTTATCTCCACAGTATTTCATAGACTTGACCTTCCCAAATCTCCACCTACAATTCACCCCCACTCTTGGCTTCCTGAATTATCTTTTCCTTTTCATACAACTCTGCCAGCTCTTTTTCTGAGTCCCACACCATAAATAAATACTCTCCTCTTGATCTTCTTTTTCAGATATTTTTTGATGTTTTTTAAAAATATTTTTTATTGTGGTAAATACATATAACAAAATTTACTATCTTAAACATTTTTAAATGCACAGTTCAGTGGTATTAAGTGCATTAATATTGTTGTACAACCTCACCACCATCCACCTCCAGAATTTTTTTATCTTGCAAAACTGAATATCTATACCTACGAAATAATAACACCCCATTTCCTCCTCCCCTGACCCCTGGAAACCACCTTTCTACTTTCTATCTCTACGATTTTGCTTTTGTCTCCTTTCTAATAATGCTATTTAATCTCACAAAATATCCATAGACTCAGTATTTGAACAAATATTTATTGAAGATTTATTGTGTTCTAGGTACTGTGCTAGATCCTGCAATGGTAATCGGTTCAATTATTCATTTATATTTTCTGGCTTATTTTCTAACTAGGTGATTGTCCAAACTGGCTAGTCAATAAAATCTTTAGAGCTTTTTAAAAACAATAAACTTTATTTTGTAATACAGGTTCCCCCCACTATCCAAGAGTAGAATGTTCCTATGAAAACTTTTGTAACCTCAAATGGCATAAAGTGAAGAAGCAGTTACCTTGGAATACATTTTGCTAATGGATGCACAAAATAAATCAAGATAAAACACAAATGCTAACAGACACCATTCAAAACTATGGCAGGTTGATGCTGAGATGCTGCATGTAGTTCCTGGGGAAAGAATTTGGTGGCACTCTTCCAGAGTGCACGCTGCCTCTACAGTGGCTGCTGCAAAACAAACACTGCACACTAGTTTAGATTATGACGTTTTTTCACAAAAGCAAAAATCCTATTCACACTTCTTTCACTTAGCAAAAGAAATTAGAACCTACTAATCTAGGTCTTTCATAAAAGTGAAATATTGTAAAGCAAACTTAAAAAGCCAGGGATCTGTAATTTTAGATACAGAAAAGTTGCAAAGTACAGAGCATTCCCATATACCCCTCACCCACTTCTATTTCCTCTGATGTTTTCTTCTTACATTACAGCGGTACATTTATCGAAACCGAGAACCAACATTGATGCATTACTATTGACTCAACTCAAGACTTTACTCTGATCTCACCAATTTTCCATTAATGTCTTTTTTCTGTGTCGATTCTTAGTGTCCTCTGATCTGTGACAGGTCCTCATTCTCCTTGTATTTATGAATTCATTGACAATTTTAATAAATACTGGTCAGCTTTTTTGTAGAGTGGCCTTCAGTTTTGGGTTTGTCTGATGTTTTTATAATGATTGGACCAGAGTTTTTGGGTTTTTAGAGTGAACGCTACAGAAAAGTATTCCTCTCATCACATCATATGAAGGGTATGTGATATCTATACGACATCATTGGTGATGTTAACCCTGACCACTTGGTTAACAGTGTTTGTTAGATTTGTACGCTGTAGTTATTATTATTTTTTTCTTTTTATGTTCTATTCTTTGGAAGCAAGTCACTAAGTCTAGCCAAGGTTCAAAGGGGGCAAGGAATTAAGCTCCACCTATGAGAGGAGCAGTATCTGCAGATCTTATTTGCAATTATTCTGTAAGGAACATTTTTTTCTTCTCCTGGAGAGTCTTTAAAAAGTTAGATTCGTAGGAACATATTAACCAGACTTTAGTAGGTCTGGGGAGAGGCCTGATAACCTGTACTTTTTCCATTCCTTAGGAGAACAATCAGATTTGGGTTCCACTGCTATAATTTGAAGTCAGCTTCTATATTTCCAAATGTTCATAGGGCATTTGAATGTCTCTAAGACAGTTCAGATACCCACAGAAAGAAAAAGCAGCTCTTAGTCACATAGGTGCCATAATTCCTTTTCTCTCTCAGGTTAGTAGTCTTGGAGACAGCTTTACTTCTTTCTCCTTCCTTACCTACAAACAACTTGTCATTATATTCTATAAATTCTCGCTTAGAAATATTTGTTAAATGTATTTCTTTCTCTTCATTGCCTAGTCCAGATTTTCTGAGCTAGTTAACAGCAGTGTTCTCTTTGCTTAACTCTAATTATATTAGTGTTTCTTTTTCTGATCCACTCTGCACACTAAAACCAATATTTAAACCACTGCATGATCTGTATTTTTCCCCTGCTGAAAAATATAATAGCTACCCATTACCCATTAGCATTACGCTCCCAATAAAGAGGTCCTATGACATAAGTTAGAGGCCCTCTGACATGACATTATCAAGTAAGTAAGGCTAAATGAATTAATAAATACATGATTTTGCCAAGAGGAAAATGTTATATTAGTAACTCAGCCTGTTATACAACCAAATTAGACACTTTGAAATAAGAAGCCTGAACACAAACATTGTTATACCTTTTTGCCTCTGTTTTGGAATTAATGCTTCTAGTCT
The DNA here is from genome assembly GCF_000325575.1 of Pteropus alecto. Classification (NCBI taxonomy): domain Eukaryota; kingdom Metazoa; phylum Chordata; class Mammalia; order Chiroptera; family Pteropodidae; genus Pteropus; species Pteropus alecto. Next base: position 9,613,673 of record NW_006432943.1, read on the forward strand.
ATAGGTCAGGTAAACAATATACTCCATATCCTTAAAAAATGTAAAGAATGAATATAAGTACCCCATGGCTATTTTACTTAGCCTTGCTGATAATCAAAGTAGATTATTACCTAATCGATGTGAATTAAGATTAAATTCCCCATCTCTACTCAATCATCTAAAAAATTCTTGACTTATTTCTTTGAATTCTAGCAATTAGAAATTCATTTGAGCTATCAAGATTCTCTTTTTTATGATACAAATATGCCTAGGGAAATAGCAGTCATTAGCAGTAGAAAGTATACCCGTTTTAATCAGACTGCTTTCCTTTTAAATTGTACTTTGGAGCACTCCTGACCAACTGGACTACGAATTCTTTGTAGGTCCAAGAGTCTGTCAGAACAATTTTGGAAGTGTATCATGATCATGGCTTAAAGCTAAACTGCATGCAGCCTATACTCTGGCTTGTCTGGACTCTCCTGGAAAGATGCCGATCCTAATGGCAATGCTTACAAGCGTAATTCATGGATCAGAGGGGTGACATGGGATACAGCTGACTGCGAAAAAAGAGTGAGAAAAAACAAGATGACATTTTCCCACTGGGCTCTTGTGGACTTCAAGAGAACAGGAATACTGGGGTGAGCAGTCTCCACAGAAGTAAGGCAGTGCCAGAGGCTTGGGCCTCTGGGACACACATAAGTGCTCTCTGTCCTCTGCACCTTCAATTTTGGCCCAGGCGTTGGCAGGCCAAGCATTGGCAGGCCACCTCAAGTGGGCACTACCAAATATGCTTGTAGTATTGGGATCTTCCAAAATTATGTGGGAATTTCCACACAACAACTGAGAAGGAAGCAGTAGCAAAAATTGATTTGTAACAGTTGTTAATATGAAAGTGTGGCCTGTGAAACCTAAGGTTTTTCAAGAGGAAAAAATAACAACTCTCAACGATCTTCCAAGCCAAAAGTACAATTGAAGAGGCCAATCTTTCAGTGTTTGGGGTGTCAGTTACTTCATTTATACAATGGGAATTTTACCTGCTTCTACCACCTGCTTTAAAACTTGAAAGCTAGATATTACAGCATGAATACATTCATGTGTTCGAGCAGAACTTAAAACCAACTTAAAATACCAGTGTTTTAGATTTTAATAAGAACACATTTTTGACCTTAAAATTGACTAATTTTTTAACAGAAACATTTTCCCCCTTTATCGCTGATTATAATTTTAGCTTTAGTGTTATACAGAAAGCGGATGAAAGAAACTAGAAAACAGAATTAGAGAATGCTCCAATTTCTTTAAGGTAAAAAAAACACTTTAAACAAAGTTATTGTCCCTTTTCCATATTTCTTAATCATGCGTCCTTGATTGTCTCTGTGATGATAAAAGTTTGCATGAAACAAAGATCCCATTACAAAGTAAATAGAAGCTAAATACTGCTTTTAAAAGATTTTTCTCTTAAATTTCCCAATAGAAATGTTGTTTTAAAGATCAGTATAATATCAAGTTGGTAAAAACCTTAGTCTCATCTAAAGCAACCTTCATTTTACAAATGAGAAAGACAATTCTCAGAAAGTTGTAACTTACAGGCATCTCAGAGCCATGGAATGGCAGAGTTGGAAGCAGGTGTCATGTCTGCTCAGTGCCAGTTTTCAAGGCACTTTTCACAGTGACACACATACACACACACACACACACACACACACACACACACTAGTGTATCACACAGCACATTGCTCACATTCCTTTCAAAAATTAGTAAAATAATGTGATTTAAATTAGGAATGAGACTTAAAAGTGAAGTGTGCATGAGAGAAAGAGAACCACTTTATGGAAACACCAATGTCAACAAATTACATCCTTTGGCATTTTGCAAGGAGTGGAGCTTTTAGGGGATCTAAAAAGTCTAAATTCAATTCCCTAAGCCAAACATTCAACAGGACAGTTGTACATTTAGGTCACCTTGAGTATACACTAGCACTAGATAAGAGTTTTTTATTTGTTCATTTCTACCTTTTGACAGATTTTGAGAAAAAAATAAAGTACTGTGCAATAGTAAAGAGGGAAGATTGTCTACTAGTCTGGAATAATCATTTCTATCATAACATTGCTGCTGGCACGTCACCCGAGTCCAGGCCTGAACGAGCTCACATCTGGATCACACCTCTGAGACAATCGGGTCCTCTGCACACAGCTGCCTTCCCATCCTCCCAAGCTGCACCTCACTGCCAAATTTATCTCCTTAAATCTTTGTTTGCATTATATCACCCCTGTAATCAAGACCTATGATGGTGTGTGTTTACCTGTTTATTGATCCATGCCCAAATATTTTAATATGGCTTTTTTTGGCTCATCATAAACTGTGTGCCTCTCATAAATTCTACTTCCTGGCAGGCTGACTGCCTATCTCTCCAGTAGAGCAGTCTTATTTACATCACCAACCCTTCACTATTGCTTTTTCCCTTGTCTATCACGGACCTCTCTTCCCAAGTATTTCAAATCCTACCTGAGCTTCAGGGCACCCACTCTTGTCCTCCTTGCAGCTGTTCTCCACCACTCCGCTCCCCACTATGGAAGCTCAGGTAGGAGGTAGCTCTCACTTCCCTGGTTTCATGATTTTTTCACTTACTGTGTCATATTCATTAGTCTTGTATTCCCAAATTCAACGTAACATCTTTTAGGGCAGGAATCACATCTTAGAAATGATGTCTTAGGAATCTTCTTGAGTCTTCATCCCACCCCATTCCCATATACTCTAGCATCTTGCTAACTGTAGCAGATTCTCAGTAAATACTTTGACTGTCGGCCAGTCCAGACAAGGTGGAGGAAGAGGACGCCACCTTCATCGGTACTGGCAAAGCACCAGTACTATTTCTGGGCTTAATTCTCAGACCCATTGCTTTTCTTTAGGTTCCAAATCACTCCACCACTAAATTATTCCTGACTTCTTCCTCTGCAGGATTTGTTAAATCAGTCCCTTCTCTCTAACCACAGTCCTAAGTCTGATCCATTTCTAACCAAGATTGCAACATCATCTTTTTGACTACCATCTCTTACTCCAAGGACATGACCAACGAAAGTTTCCATTTAGATTCCATTTCTTTTACCTCCAGAAGAGTAATCACAGCCCTTCCCAGTTTTAAGCTGTAGACATTTCATCTGTGAAGACTCTCCTCCTCCCACATTAATGCCCCAAGCCCAAGTGTCCCTACCACTCAGCCTAGCTAAGACTACAAAATACTGCTAGTTTACCTTCCCCTCACCCTCTTCAAAAGGACCATGATGCAGAGGAAATGCCTTGAAGTAGTTAGGATTTTTCTGCTACCTTACCACATTGGAGAGCCAGAAGCACCTTATTTCCAGCTGCATAAACCTCCCCCGCCCCCTGCCCGCCCCGCACACGAAGTTCCAGCTCTCTCTCTCTGTTAGCACTGTGTCCCAAGGTGGTGAGGGGAGCATCCAGTGAGTTCCAAGCATCTTGGTACCCCTTCCACCAGCTACTCTCCCATTACACCAGGTCATCACACCTAGTGGTCCTTAACCTAACAAATCGGATTAAACCTTCAAAGTGAAAAAAGTACCCCCTCCACAATTTCTCCTTAAAATAGGAAATAATATACACTTTGTGACGTGCTGGCATAAGAGAAGCCACTGCATTGCCAGTCCTGTAAAAGTATAGCAGATACAATCCTGTATATTACATAATTTTGATAATGATAACAACTATGTTACTGGCTTATGTATTTATTATATCATAGTTTTTATCTTTATTTTCGAGTATACTCTTGCTACTTATAAAAAAGTTTGCTGTAAAACAATATGCCATGTTACTCAGACTGCAGCTTCATACATCTTGTGGTTACCAAATCTCTTGAGCTTGATTTAAACTTGTGTTGCTTTATACAGCAACATGCTATATAGGCTGATAGCCTAGGCTATTCCATATAACCTAGGTGTGTAGTGGGCTAGGCTTGTGTAGGTGCAGGCTACAATGTTCGCACAATGGGAAATCGCCTAAGGTGGCATTTCTCAGACTGCATCCCCTCCTTAAGTGGCACATGACTGTATTCCAAGTAAATCATGTGTGTATTTCATGGATAATGCCCTAAGTGAAACATGTCATTTCCTCTTGTTTCGCTTCCCTATCAGCAAGAGGAGATTCAGGTCTCAGAATGTGTCTTCTTTTCTTCTCTAGCTCCTCCCAACTGCCCTAGCAAGAAATGGGTGTAATAATTCGTTCCCAAGCCATGAGCCAGCTGTCTCCAGGGGTCCTGCCCCTCCTACCTCTGGCAGACACACACACACACACACACACACACACACACACACACCCCAGGCAAATGGCTCTCCACCTTGCTCAGCGCTCCCCGTCTGCATCTTAAGCCAAGAAGTTCCCTTTCCAATTCCTCTCAGGTTACCCCCCTGCTCGCTCCAGTCTCCCATGCTCCTTCTTTAGTGGACTTCCCTCCCAGCCACTCGCGGCACGGCGCCCACCCGGCTTCAAGGCCACCCCTGTCCCGAGCACCAGGTCCACCGTTCTGCGCCCAGGTTTGCAGCACGAGCAGGCGCCCCCGCCCCGCCGTCCCTTCCTTCCGCCCTCTGGCCGCCGCAGGCGCCCTGGGACAGCCCTAACAGGTGGTGCCCAGTTGCGCGACCCTTAACCTTGCGCTCTCCAGTCGTCCAAGTTCTCCGACCCGCCCCTGTCAGCCCCAGTGCGCCCTCGCGACCAGTTGCTAGCGAGGATCAGGGTTCGCCTCCTTTTGTCTACACCCCAGACTTTTCTGCTGGGTCTCCAGTGCCCAGCGCGGCCACTTACCCAAGGCGAGGGCCAGGAGCAGTGGCAGCGAGCTGGCGCCGCTGCGGGGGACGGTCCGGTCCATCAACCCCGCGCTGCGGGGCCGCGCAGCCCCTGGAAGTCTCCGGCCTCCTCCTGCGCCCCTTTCCCAGGCCTCGGGCGTTCGAGGGGGTGCCTGGAAACTAATCCCGGAGCCAGCAGGAAACGAAACTACTCCTCAGGCTGGAACCCTGGCTACAGGGCAAGCAAACACCCAGGGCGGAGGCCGGCGGGCTCCGGGAGTGTTGCTGGGAGGAGAGAGCCTCGTATTTATTCTCGCTCACACCCCACCAGCGAGGCGCAGGACTTCATGGTGGTAGTGTCCAGGTTGTTCCCACCCAAATTACCCCACACCCACACCCACACTCAAGTTCATATTGGGGCTGCCTTTGGGCCAGCTCAGCCGCTCCACCTGCTGGGTCACACCTGACTTTGCCTGCCCTTCTGCCTTGGGGAGTAAACAGGTAGGGAGGGAGCAAGGAAAGAATGGACTGGAGGAGTGTCAGATGTACCCGAAGGGGCCCTGCAGGCCTGCGCTGAACTCCAGAGGCACAAAGATGCTCTGGAATTCTAAATTCCTTTATTTCAGCTTGTTGCTGGTCCCTTGAAGGGACCAGAGTCGTTGTTCACTGTGGTTAACCTCACACGCTGGACAATTTACAAACCTTTTTTACATATATCATGTATTGGATAGCCAGGAGTTTTGGCTCACCGAGAACTGCTTTAGCAATTTCATTTATGTTTTTATTTATCAATTTACTCATTTATTCATTGTATTTTCAGTTATTTATTTAATTCATTTGCTCTATTGGATCTGTAAAAATAAGAAAGCTTTTTGCCTGCGGCTTGCCAAGTGCTGTCTCTACTTCATTACACCTTCTCTTTCATCTGATGGTTCTGCACCAAACACTTTCTGGAACACAGAGGCATCCTCGCAGCTTTCAAGGACATAAAGCAGCATCCATTGTTTAATCACATCCATATGTGATTAATATGTTTGCCTCCACAATAACTAAAGAGTACAGCTGTTTTACAGTAGGATCTATATTCCTCTTGCAAAATCAATATGTGGATTCATGCCCGTTTAGAACAGAAGTTGTATTTCTATAGCATCCAAAGCCCAGTAACACTCATTTACGTATGAAATGCCATTCAGATGTTTGCCCCTTCTTCCCATTGTTTAAATTAAACAAATTATTACACATTTTTCTTCCAAAAGTGATATTTTAAAACCAGTCTACATCATTTTCATGCTCCAAGTTACCTAACTATCCAGAAGAATAAACATCAGCTGTTAATTTTCAGAATCCCATGTTAGCCCCCATATAACAGAGAGGGCTCACATGGGGTTTAGAGAAAACCAAGATTGTGGGATAGACCATTACTGCACCCAGATAAAAAGAGGAGAACAAGAAGGTAAGGCTTTGGCACTGTTTCCCTCTCTCCTTCTTCCTTTCTGATCAGGGCCCTATGTTAAGGCATCTTTCACTCTGAGATGACATCCTAGCCAGTAGCAGTCCTGATATCTGCAACAGAATATTACTATTTTATCTTCCTTTCCATTGATACTAATAGAAAATAAAGCACACTTAAACAAAAAACACTTAATTTTTATTGAGTATTGTAAAGTGCCAAGATTTGGTGTAAGTATTCATCATTCATGCCATTCAAATGGTAAATTAACTTTTCAGGCCTCTGGAGAATGAAATAGTATAATTTAATATACTAAATAGGCCAGATAAATTAATAACCTTCCCTAAGGGCTTTATTTACTACCACAAATAAAATAAGTACTCTGGAGAACATGTCTTTCAAATTTCCTGACACTGGAGGTGCAATCTCTTCAAGGTCAAGCAACCTCCTTCTTTCCCTCCCTCCTCTTATCCCTCTTCCTCCTACCTTCACCTTCTGCTCCTCCTTCCCCTCCTCTCTCTCTTTCTTTGTTCATTCACTCATGAGGGGAGGTAAATCTAGGATCCAATCATTAACTTCAGAAGAGTAGATGGTGAGAATTGACCTTCCTGGGGGCTCGTTCTTGTAAGGTGTGTCTCAATGCTTTAGATTATAAATTGAGATTGCTTGAATGGTGTCTTGCCTGTGCCAGCTTTAGGCAGGTAAAACCAGCCCTCCCAAATCTGGTATGAAGCTTAAGCGAATTTTTGGAGGGCCTGTAAGCATCAATCTTTACCCTTCCCGCACAGAGTACTCTTC
>NW_006432943.1:9620859-9648998 GCF_000325575.1 Pteropus alecto
CTCTGTACAGGACAATATAAGCTTGTGATTATTTGTGGGGCGCAGCACATAAACAGACATACATATGGTCATAGAAAAGAAAATTTCGGAATATATACATTCTAGGTCAGCCTACATTATCCAGATTATGACTTTAAGGCGTTCTGCGGTATAGGAGGATTTCCATGGGGTCATTAACATTTAGTTCAATAACAGCATGTGAATGAAAAGAAATATGAATGATAAAGGACTTTAAAAATAATGTTTTACAGTAATGATAAACAGTATGCATTATAAATTATTCGAAAGAGAGAGCTTTCGAATATTATTTGAAACATTGAATTAGTCTTTAAAGAAAACCAGTAAAAAAATCACTGCTCAAAAGCTGTATTGAAGTGATTTTGTTTTACGATCTAATTTTTTTTGAGGGAAAGGGATTGTTATTGTTCTTTTTTCCTTACCTATTTTATTGTACCTTCCTTTTCAATCTTTAGAGAGCTTTTTTTTTGTATGCCTTAATCTATTTAACTTGCTATCTTTTTTGAGTGGCTGCTTAATATAAATTTACTAAGACTCAGATATAATGTTTTCTGTAATATTATGAGTTTCAGATCACCATTATAATTTTTTTCTTTGACCATATTCATAAATACACCAAAAAAAAAAAAAAAACAACTTTTGATTTAAAGAAAAAATCTGGGCTTTTGTGCTGGCCCTAGTTGTAGACTAAATAGGCAAGCACCTAAGTGGCATAATTCTAACACTATAATATGACAAGGCCCTGAACATCTCTACCTGATACATCTGCCACACTGACTTCATCCCCACCTATATGATCCCTGATTGCCATCAGTGTAGACAGTCCTCTGGGTGGGACAACAGAGGTGGAATATTATGTATGATTGGTTTTAGAGTCTGTTCATTCTGTTCAAATTGAAGCCGTGCCATGGAATGCCTGGATCACAAATTACTTCTCTGAGCCTCAGTTTCCTCATCTATAAAATGTGATGGATGGTAATCATTTGAACAATTTTTATGATTTATAATGCTATATATCTCTAAGGCAAAAATCTTGCGTATAGGAAATTATTCAGTGTATTTCAGTGTTATATTACTATAATGGAAACTGTTAGAGGTTGTTGCCATGAAGACTACTTCCAGCCTAGAGTTGATTTGGAGCTTAGATCAGGGTAGTGGATATGGAGGGATAAGTCTGCATAAAATCTGACTATGACTAATTGGATTATCTGACGAATTTGATATAGAAATCAAGACGACTCCAAGATTTTTGGCCTAAATAACAGAAGAGATGTAGATACCATTTACTGAGATGAGAAAAGATCACTTCAGTAAATGAGGGGAGAAATCAGGCATTCCAGTTTGGAAGTGTTAGTTGAAATGACAATGAGAAACCAAATAGAGTTAACATCGAGGAAGGGATCTGGGATGAAAACATAAATTTGGGAATTGTTACCAGAAACGCGTCTAAAGCCAAGAAACACTGAGGAAGGAAGTGGAGAGAGGAGAAGAGATGAGAAAGCATTGAGCCCCAATACATTGAAAAATTTAGAGGTTGGGGGAGCTGAGAAGAACCAGCAAAGGAAAATGAGCAAAGAAGCGTTCATAGGCATAAGAATTCCGTGGTGTGCACTCTTTAAAATGACGGAAATACAAGTTTTCCTTCTGTTCATTGTTCTTTGTCTGCCTACCAGCTATGAGTAATTTTAAATATATGCAAATACATTCACACTTCAACATGGGTTCTTTTTTTTTTCCTTGAAAGGTATAGAATGAAAAAGTGCCGCTCTAAATGAAGGTCCACTTCTGTCAGCTCCAGGTTAAAAGACATGCTAATCAGGCCTGATTGACCCCCTCCCTGTGTAAGCATATTCTAGCAGCACAGGAGGATTAGCAGGTACACTTGTGAAATCTATTCTGCTTTTCCTGGAGTAACCCACCTTTTCACCTTTTTATCGGAAATGACCTTGGATGTAAGACAAAAGAGATTCCTCAAATACAATAAATGTCAAATTTTGCACTTCTTCAAGGGCATCTTGAATTTATATTCCCCTGTCTCAGGGAGATTATTTGCAAGATAAAAAGGAAAATTATCCCATAAACATAACTTTGTTCTTCACCTCTTGGCTTAAGAGGATTGTAAAATGAGGAAAGCCTTGCTGGGGAGATGCTGGGAAGCCAAGGACAGAAGATGAAAGCCTTAGGCTATATTTCACAAGTAGGAAGAAACTTTTCTCAAACTTCTGTGACCACTTAACTCTTCTGTGTACTAGTTTCCTTTTTTAGGTCAGATATTCAGAGTGGGTCAATGAATTTTTAAGTATTTGTTTCCCTTTCTCTCTTTTCTTGTTGACTCTTGTGGGATTTCTCTCTCAACTTTGAACAATCCCTTTTAAATGTTATACAGAGATTTAACTATGTCTCTAACCAAGGGTTACAGACACTACTAGTAATAGTACATAACCCGTAGAGTTGATTTCAGAAGAGTCGCTAATATTAACATCATTTGCAAAACCATTACATAGATTTGTAATGAGTACTAGAACTATCTCAACTGAAGATTTTATGAAAAATAAACCTAATGTTTCAAATCTAAAGAGTTTTAATCACAAAGGCATCACAAAACCTGTTTTGCTTTGAGAAGAATCATTTACAGAAAGACTAGAGTACAATGCTGTTTTATTAATTCATCTGTCAAATGGAGGTGTTACTGGAACTATGATTGCACCAATAGTTTTCACCTCAGTGAATGAGGGAAATTCCATATTAAACAAAATAATTTATGTGTCTGCTGTATTCCTCCACCTGATTTTGGCTCAGGAGAATCTATCAACTCATCTGATTATCCATATGACCCAAAGAAGATGACGACTACTTATCTATCTGTCCATATGATCAAAGGAAGATGTCCTTACTTCTGATCTCTTTTGCTAAAAAGCTCTTAGAATCAGATTTCGACATACACAGACCTGCAGTAACACTTGTAGTTTCTTACTTAATTGGCTTTAGAATCATTAGAATATGGGGTCTCACGAAGAGACCGAGCTGTATTACCTATAGTGCCCATCCACTTATGAGATTGTGTTGCAACCTGGCCCACTAGTGGACGTATTTTTTCATTGCAATTCTGTGGGACGTTGCTCATCTATAGCAGTGTTTTGGTTCTGGGATGTGGGTTGAAAAGAGCAAGGTGGAAGGAAAAAAAATCAATTAAGTTCCAGCATCCCCAGTGTCAGGAGAATCTTTAGGCTTATTACATTTTCAGGACCACTCCTTTCAATTCTCAAGAGAAATACAATGCATGGGATGAATAATTCTTTTGTTATAGAATTAACTCTTCTTTCTTCTTGAGACACATCCCTGAAACGTAATGGTAGATTTTTGTAATCCCTGCTCTAAGTCAATAGGTCTTGGGGTAGACAGAAAATGTTAGATTTTATAATTGCTTAAATTATTTTCAGATAACTAAATGAACATTAGCTGAAAGCAACTGGAATTTTGGGTGTATTTGCAAAGGGACAATACTGATAAATCTTTTAATTTCCATGAGAGAGGAAGAGAGGCTTTCAGGGAGCAGTATGTGTGATTAATTTTTCTTCCAGGTCCTAAAGTGTCATAGAGAAATCACTGGACATTTTCTGCTTGGTGACATGAGAGGGTTTTAAAATCCAAATAATGCTGGGAATATGTAAGAGCATGTTATTTGGCAAAGGTGAGAGCTCCGTGAGCTATTGAAACAGGGCCTGGCAATCTTTTCCCTGGCATGGGTGTCTGCTGCTGGTTGAACAGAATCTGATCAAATCAGTGTATCCAGCAGCTGCTGGTTAAGGCACTTTTTGGGATCATGCTCTGTGTGGTGTTTATGAGAAGGCTGGCTACATTGAAAGGGACACAGCAACTAGAGCAATTAGTAATTAGGATATAGAGTCATACAGCTCATATTTAAAGTCAGATGTGTTTTATACAGTTAGAAAGACCTATCCGGAGCACAGCGGATCTGTCCCTAAGGCTTAATGCTTCTTCGATTCTTCTCTTTGCCCTCTATTTCCCTGCCCCAGGCCTACATATGACTGCGTGGCTCAGGTGGGCCTTGGTTTTTCCTTTACCTGCCCCCTGCACCCTCAGCATCTTCCTACTCTCATCCACTCTGCACTCTCCTACCTAATACATTGCTAAGATGCTACCAAGTTTAGTTTTTACATAGAACATTGAATTTAATCCATAAGAACTTTCTTCAGCTGTCTCCTGCCTTGGATTTCAGTGTGAACATTTCAACCTACTGACAATTCGAGGTCTCTAACTTCTATTCACAGCCATCCTTGGCTGCTCCCTTTCGTGTCCCTTCCATCGCCATCGAATCTGCCTCCAAAGTCCTGCCCTAGGCTTGCATGTTCCTGACCCTGAGCTTTCGCTCTTGACATTCTCCATAACTCAACTGCTTGCTCTCCTCCTCCTAAAAAACAAAAACAAAACAACAACGAAGAAAAAAAATTCCTCCTTTAGAAATTTTTCTTTAATTAAATAAGCACCTTTGTACTATTGCAAGATTTCTCATAGATTCTAGTATCAGCTCATTTACTGAGGACCTTATTGTCCTACACACTCTTCTAAAAGTTTTCACATATATTATCTTTGAATCTCTCTACAACCTTTTCATATAGATGTTGTAGTCTTCAGTTTGCAGATGAGAAAACTGAGGCTCAGGCAGCTTAATTGCTTTCCCAGACCCATATGGCCAATGAAAAGCAGAGCTGAAAATGAAACACTCATTTCCCTCCTCCTAATCCAGGGTTCTTTACACTGTTTCCAGTGTACTGCAACTGTTTATACAGTTACTATGGTTGTTTTACTGGTTGGTTGCTATGATTGTCTTGAATTTGTTCTATTGTACCAATTTAGAGAGATAGATTATTCTTATTTCTTTGATGCTTTGCATTGCCTTCTATAGGGCTCTGGAAATAGAAAGTACTTGAGGAATGGAAGTTGACCGATCAATTTCTTTTCCATAATATATACATCCTTGCCTCTGAGACACTTTGCATTTACATCTGGGAAAAATCTCACTAAGAGTCCCATTGACTGGCATGCATGGGGACAAATATCTGGCATGCACAAGCAGTGAGCATGGCTAGTTACAAAGATAACAACCAAAACCAGGTCAGCCAGTTCCTCGGCAACATTCAGCCACCTCCTACAACTGTGACCAGGTATCACAGGCCTGTGTCGTGTACAGAATCACCCAGAGGTCTGTGCAATTCCTCTCTCTGGTAGCCCTGAGTAATTATATGTACTGATTCATAATATTAATGAGGAAGTTTAGTAGTCATCACTATTAATAGGAGGATTGATTGATGTCACTGGGGTGCCAGGTGCCGTACCAAACCAAGTGCGAACACCGTGGTCTTTCTGGCTCCACAGGTGTCTGAGTCCTGCCAGCTGTTGGTCATAGGATGAATATGGAAAGTCCAGCTCTGGGCTGGTGCTGAGTAGTTAGCTGCTTTCTCTGGGTGTGGGCATGTGTCTGTTGAGAATCAGCACAGGGAACAGCTAGTCAATATTCCTGTACTGTTCATCCTCATAATCAGCATTTATTGAGACTTTCCACGTGTGAGCAAAGAGGAGTTTGTTGCATATTACTGTACCCCTCAGAAAAACAAGGCAATCAGGTCTCTAAAAGATGAGACATGAAAGTCAGTGCAGGATTGAAATCCTGGATATGAAGCTTCCAGTATATTCTTCCTTCTTCAGGACAAGAGAAACCCTCCAGGGGTCCGATGAGAGGGAGAATCTCCCGTTCAGGCAAGCATGACTCTGGGTGCCTCAGGCTGAGAGCAGATGACAGCTACCTGCTGCACAAAGAGCTTGACAGAGACCCAGAGTGGAGTGGCTGGGGCAAGACCACCTGGGTCTGAGTTTCATTCTGCCATGGGCTACCTGGGTGATCCTGGAAGGTGTCTTCAGCTCTAAGTGTTGTGCTTTGCTCATCCATCAACAGGAGATTAGAATGATGCTTACCTGACAAGGCTGTTATGAGCATAAAATTGGTTAATATATATAAATACATAGACCTGCATCTGCCACTCAGGAAGTGCTATGTAAGTGTTGGAAGGAAGGAAGCAAGGAAGGAAGGAAGGAAGGAAGGAAGGAAGGAAGGAAGGAAGGAAGGAAGGAAGAAGAGAAACAAAGAAAGAAAAGAAAAAAGAAAAAGAAAGAAAGAAGAAAAAAGAAAAAAAGAAAGAAAGAAAAAAGAAAAGAAATAAACTCTCCTATCTTCTCAATGCCTTCAGCCCCATGAGCTGATAATCTTCATGGAAAGAATAGCTTCTCTTATCACAGCCATTCTTTACCCTTTAAACAACACCAATGTTTCTGAGAGGTAGGTTGGACACAAATCCAAATTAAAATATGAAATGTTCCCACCACAATCTCAATTACCTACTCTGTAGATTTATTTTTGGGCCATAAAAGTCTGACTTTTAACCAGTGTAGAGAGAAGGAAAAAGGGGAGATTGAAGTATGTTCTACAGGAAAACTGTGAGCAAAAATAGGAATATGACTCTACTTACAAACGTGTATTTAAAGTGAGTTGATTTATTGAACTTGATCCCATTTTTCAGCTACCATTACACAATCAAAGTGGAATGACTACTTCTCTCAGCGCCCCCCAAAATATGAGCATTACTGCCTCAATGGGAGATGTCACTTCGTGGTGGCCTTGCAGACACCCTCCTGCCTGTAAGTGCAATGCTCTGAGCCAGCAAGCAAATGGGCGCAGAACGGTGCTGGCCTGGTCCTCAACAGGACTGGAAAGTCTGAGCTAATGAAGCCATCTGTCAGGACACAGTTCCCGCTGGTCCTGGCCCAGCCACTTGTTTAGGGGGCCCTTTGGCAGCTACTCATGGAGAAACTGACATACATCCAAGAGTTCAGATTTGCTTGCAGGCGCGAATGTGTCCTCTGCTGCCTTACATAAAGCAAAGCTGTTTCTGTCCAGTGTTAAGGATACTTTTAAAAACTCAGTTCATCTCGTATGTGGTTTGAATCAAAAGGAATTCTTCTGGCATTTGTTATGTGGTTTGTAATTATTTTAAATATGAAGGAATTTTTGCCAAATCAAAAGTTTCTTTTGCAGGGAAACCAATCTCATTTATAAATAGAGATTTGTAAAGCTTGTTTAGTAGACCAGGGAATTGGGAGATAAATTTTATTTCCAACTTTTAATAGATTAAGAGTTCAAGTTTAATTACCTCTTATTATAGTCCCAATGTTTCTCTAAAATTCTACATTCCTTTCCATAGTTTATCACACAAGCTCTTCTCATGGTCTATAAAGCTTATTCTTACTGATTTTCACAAGGCAACTGAAACACCGATTCTTCCTATACTCCTGTATTAACTTCCCTCTTTTCATGCACACATTCAGGTGTGAGCGAGATGTCCTTTCTCTCAGATCTATTCTCACATCTATGAAATCTCTTTACCCGTGGAGAATAACTGTTAGTTTCTTTAAATGTCCCTTCTGTGACTGTCACACCTACAGGCAGGGCACATAGTTTATTCATTTTTATGTTCTAGTGCCAAGCACTATGCCTAGAATTTTCTAGATGCTCAAGAAATGAATGGTGAATAAGCGACTAAGTCTCTCTATCATGGTCCCTCTAATGCTATGCTGTGTCAAAACCAAGGCCTTAATCTGAACCAGGAACACGTTCTTAGTAGTGGAACGATACAGAGTCAGTGGGAGGTGGAAAAGCAGAGGGGTCAGGACACAGAGTTTGAGGTCAGGTAGATTTTATTTCCACCAGTTGTAAGCAATCTTAACAATGGGTCAATTACCTTTCCAGAGCCTGTTTTATCATTTATAAAATGGGATAATAATATCTTCCTATCTAGTGTTAAAAATTAAGCAAAACAATACTTTAAGCAAAAATACTTCTCATGGTATGGAGCGCAATGTAAACATTCAGTAAACTGTACCATGAGATGAGTGGAGATAGTGAACCTAGGCCTGACCTTTCAGGTGACTTGTAGCTCAGATTCTGGCGAAACCGTCCTGCCAGTGGTGATTTGTGCTATCTTGGGAACCAGAAATATTTTCTTCTGTTTGAGATCATAGGGGTTTGTGGGTTCCTGTATTTACATGAAAAACAAACAAACAAAAAAAACAAAACAAACAAACAAACAAAAACCTGGGAGTTCCAAATAAGTTCAAGCCTCCAATAGTCTTCTCAGTATTTTCTTGAAATGGGGATGATTTGTTTCTAGATATATAATTTTTATTTATTTATGCAACACAGTTCATGTAAGCAGTGTTACATGTGGTTGGGACATGAGCTTGGGAGCCAGACGTTTTTCATTTGAACCCCAGCCCCACTCATTTAATTTCTCCATATTTCAAGTTTTCCATCTTTAAAATGCACCCACTTCAAAAGGTTGTTCTAAGAATCAACTGAGTTAATACTTATAAATCTTTTGGAACTCTGTCTGGTGTTTATTTCAGAACAGAGATCCCAATTCTGAAGTTGCAGGCCTCAAGGGTCATGGGCATCTCTAAAAGTTATTTTAAATTTTACTTTATTATGTTTATTAAAGGAGAACTCATTTATTCAGTTATTTAGCATTTAATAAACATTTACCAGGATCTTGAACCCTTTGCCTCATTCTCTCCCATTGAAATGACCATCAGCTGAAATAACATAAGAGCCACTATAACTGGTTATGTTAAGGTTTCACATTCTAGCATGGCTCATTGGATTATAACTTGCAGGAAGTACTGCTTAGTGAGAAATTCAACTAAAGCATGGTTAAGCCACTGAACCCAGAGCTTATAATTAGAAAAACATTCTAAAACAGCAAAAGTAATTGCTGTGTATTTTATGAGCAAAGTTATTGTTTAAAAATGCCATTGTAAATTTGTTAGAGAAACATTTAAGATAATTGGAAGAGACTATATTTGTGAGATTCTTTCAAAAAATCTTCATCCCACATATGCAATTAAAAGTGGTTTTACCCCTAGTTACAGTCCTATGTGCAAGAGATTTTTGATATTTCAAGATACTTCTAAGCTCTCTTCCTGTTATTTTAACTTTGCAATGATGATACCCACCTCACTTGCAGGAGGCAATTCTCCATCCTCCATCTTGGGGTCCTTTTGCAGTAGATGGCACTAGGTATCATTTCTCCTGGGCCTGCACTGAGCTTCAGCTTTTAACTCATGGTTGTGACTGAGCTCGTTTTGTTTGTTTGTTCATTTGATTTTTTGTTTTGTGTTTTGAGGCATTGTATTGGCTACAATATTGGCATTAGGTGATCTCTTAACTTGAGAAATGTAAGCTTTGTGACAACTACTTGCCTTGGCTCTCGTCAAACATGAACTATAAAACAGCCTGGCAATTGACCCTTTCTTAAATAATAATAAAACGTCAAGAATAAAAAAACAAATAAACTAAACCCTTTGTTACACAGAAATCTTTTCAAGAAGCTGAATTTCCTTTTATGAGATTTAAATAATTATGTGTTTTACATGAGTCTGAGTAGATAAAAGAAAAAATATTTCTTAATTCAAAGGTATGGAGATTACTACATGTAATTTTGGTTTTAAATATCATCGAATACCTTTAAGCATCTGAAAAAATTCAGAGAATACTATGGATAGTCCCCAAATCACTGAGCCTTGAGCTCCTCGAGTGTTGCTCAAGATAGGTCTTGGCTTGGTCAAAGGGACCCTTAACGCCATCCTGAGACTTGGGGCATCTGCTGAGTTAAGTGAATCCTAAGACTGTATTGATAAAGAGTGGGGAGAATGAGGGAAGAGTTCTCTCCATTGGGAGAACTTTTGGTTTCTGGTCACTGCACCTCTCCATGAGGGCCATGGAGAAAGGGAAGTCATTTAGAAGAGAGTAGAGGGAATGGTGCCCTGATGTGAAGATGTGGTCTTAGAGGATCAGATAGAGAAACCAGAAACCAGAAATCAGAGAGGATAGGACCCATTGTGTTTTGGGGGAGTGTGTTTGGGAGGTGGTGACTGGAAGAGAAATAGAAGAGCATTAGCTAACCTGTGACTCCTGCAAGCAGTCAAAGTAGAACTGATGGGTGGAAGTTACAAAGAGAGAGAGACAAATGAATCCTGTTGAATAACAGTTATGGATTTTTCTATGTGTTGGCACCTGTCTATGAACTTTCACATGCATTACATGTTTGATTATATAAAACAGTATAATTTTTAAATAATCTTTAATAGGAGAGCTTTGGGCATACTGAAACTTTCCATATTGCCCTGTGATGAAATGGGAAATCCTGAGGACTTTGAATTTCTTGTCATGGAGGTATTGAAGTGCTTGGAATTTTATCATCCCCTCTCTTTCAAACTCAAAATCCTAAATTTCAAAGTAGGTTTTAAAATTTGTTAAAATCCCTGTTTATGTATTTTAGACACGTTGTTAGCAATGTTCAAGCGATGACAGATATTCAGCAAATTAAGAGAAATTACTCATGAATACAGTGGTGTACAGCTTTAAAATTTTTTAAAAAGCAATTGTGTTCTTTATGAATTCCAAGTAATGAAAGCAGTGATAGTTTCTTCAAAATGGAAATAGTAGAGATTCTTAAAAGTCTTGCATTTTTTTACCTCATTCCCCTCTTCTTGTTTTACGTTTCTAGCTGTGATGAAGGCTACGCTGGAGCAAGATGTGAGAGAGTTGACTTTTTTTACCTGCGAGGAGATGCAGGACAGATTCTGGTGATTTGTCTGACAGCCGTTATGGTGACATTGATCATTTGGGTGATTAGTGTGTGCACATGCTGTCAGTAAGTATTTTTAAATTTAATTGTACATAAATCTGAGAAATTGTATCTTGTCGATTCTTTTCTTTTACATCCTTCCCTCCTTTTTAACTTTACTCTTTTCTTTTTTCTTTGATTTAAATCAATCACTTTTCCAGGTTTGCCACATTTACATTGAAGTATTTATTTATAATAAAACACACAATACTTGGTATTTGTCATTTTAGTGCACACAATTATTATAATTTAAAATCAAATTTGTGTAAATCTAATTTATTTAAAAAGAACACTTATTTAATTCTAAAGTCAGTCATATTTTAGATGAGTTTGTTTGTAGGCTAAATAAGACTTTTATTGTCATGCTGTACCATGACACTATAGCTTTGACAGACAAAAACGAAGACATAAAATTTTTTTTTTTGGCCACGTTAAAATAATAAATTTTACCTACGAAAGATGTTTACACTTTTTTTGTTGTCGTTTTTTACTTTTCGTTATATATCACAACTTTGGGTCTCAAGAGACACCTTGTTTTTCTATGAGACAGAGTGGCTTGGTACAATTCTTAAGTTTGTTTCTTTTGGAAACCCACCAAATTCTTTATCAGAGCAGGACTCCCAGGGAGCGTGCTAAAAAGGCATTTTCTTTAAGTGCTGTCTGCCTGCCATGAGAAGGTAGTGCAGGCTCCATCCAAAACTGTTCCAATTACTTCTGGGCTGCGGTACAGACCAGAAGAGGGCGTCTCATGATTCCTTTCTTCACAACCTTCAAGGGAGAAAAACACCAGCAGAGCTTCTGGGTTTCTGGTTATTGTCCTGGCTCTGCCATTAAATATCTCTGAGACTTTGGAAAAATTTCTTAATATCTTTAATCTTTCATTTTATTTTCTGTAAAATGTGAGGATTAAACCAGATAATCTGTAGGATTTCTTATAGTTATAAAATTGGAATATATTTTTTGATTTTTACCTGTTCTATGGCAAAAAAGGTTTTTACAATGCCAGGTTTGGAGCAGAGCAACAGTCGGGCACAACTGAGAAATAGCCTATTTTATTGCATTCATTTTGAATTCTATTTTAAGAAAACTGTATTGTAGTCTAGATATTTAACACATTTCGTAATGTATCTAGCCCTTTAATTAACATATCCAGATGTACTCTTGGTTTTCCTATGTCTATTCTCATATTGTACTATATCTTGCTTACACACTAAATAATGCTTAGCAGTGTATTTATTAAACTGAGTTGGCTGGGTCACATAAATTGCTATTTGGATAAGGCTATGGTTTATGCAAAATTCTGTGAAAGAATTTCAGGACATATCTCAGTGCCCATGGCTGTAAGACCAAGCTATTGCCTTAATGAGACCTCCATTTTAGTATAATCTGCTTATATTTTGTTGCGAACTCATTAGAAAATATTTACTTAGTACCTACTAAGTGCCAAGCACCTTAGGTGCTTAGGTTATATCAATGAACAAAATGCTTTAAAAAATCTGTCATCTCATGGAGCTTATATTCTGGTGGATATAATCTTTCTTGAATGGAATTTAAAAGAAGGCTTATCCAAGAAGTTATGTTATCTAGAGGACTTTGTCATCAGACCTTTAACCTGTCCTACTGTCTGAGAAAACAGAATTCAAGATGAGCGCTCACAGGAGAACTCAGAATATGGTAGGATCAGTAGATTTCCCTTGATCTCAAAATATTCAAGAGCAGAAAAAGTATAACTATGTTTCTTTGATGTAAAGATCTTAGCTTATACAATTTTTTTTTTTTTTGGCTGCAGTTGATGACTATGGGTGCTGCATTTGGGCATCTGTTCTTTTTCAAAGAATCCTCCATGCTTGAAAACATTTTTCTGCAAAGGATGTTCCTTCCCATGTGATCATCTTCATCCTCTGAGTGTTAATGCTGGAACATAACGTGCAAATTCTTGTCTGTTTGTGAATGTTACTGTTCCTGAGAATGTGTTTCTTATAATAACATCTAGTTGGCACTTCTGTAAACTCATTCTTCCCCAGGACCTGTCAGCTATTGGTGTTTGAAATAGTCTGAAATTCTATATTAGGAAACTAGATAAACTATATAACTCCAAACTATATCAGCAATTATATTCAAGAGATAAATTATTAGGAACATTTCTGCTATTGAAAATTTCCAAATGTGGATATCTAGGTATGCTTAATTACCATTACAATCAGTACTGTATTATTAAAGAAATGTTATCAATTATGTGTTTTTAAAGACTTTTTCCTCTTTGTTTTATTATTCTTACTCAAATTTAAGTTACAAAAAGAAATAAATGTACAACAGAGGTACTTTAAAAGATGTTTTCTGTTTTTCTTCTTCTCTTTGTTTAAAAGAAGTCAAACAAACAAAATTCTGCACAGATTCAGACCTCTGTAATGTTGGTTTTTGTGGCAAGTGTAGTTATTCTTGTAAGATGTATACAGAATAAAAAAAAAATAATTGAAATTCTGTGATCCAAGTTAGATAACACTTTGTCACATGGTGGGTTGTGGTAAGAAGTGAGAGAATGCTGACCTCTCTTGCTCTGTAAAACCATTTTGAAATATTGCAATATGTGAACTAATTTTAATAAAACTGTTTCTAGCATATTTTTTAACACCCTAAGAACATTTGTTTACTCAATGTACCAGAACTAGCAATTCTAAAAAAACACCTACAGTGTGTTTTGTGGTGGTTGGTTTTATTCTTAAAGTGAATCTAATTTTGGACTGTACTGCCACCCCTGTGCCTCTTAACTCCAGCTGCACGTCAAAATGTCTGGACTCAACCACACCAGTGTTCTTGGTCATTCCATAGATGGCATAGGGATTGGGAAAAACTTGCTTCTGAATGACTATAATGCAAAGGCTATAAGCATAGGATCTTTATTCAAACAGATCTGAGCTTCAATCCCGGTCTGTCACTTACTGTGAAGACTTGGCAAGTTTCTTAACCCTTCTACTGTTCTCATCAACAAGGTGAAAATAAACAATAAATAGGGGTCGGAGGAGGCTGAATGGATCAAATGAGATAATGCCACCATAATGCTTAGCCTGCCCCTGAAGTATTTTAAGCACTCTTTAGATAAGGGTTCAATTAATGTTAATTATTGTTAGTCAGATCAAGAATAAGAGTGACGACAATGATGACAAGCATGGTGTTCTCTAACTGGTCTTATGGAAAACAAGACATTCATTTCTAAGGCAAGTCACTGTACTCATACAGTGAAGTTGTCTGTATTTTTAAGGATTCATGTCCCCTGTGGAAAGAATGTCGTTCTCCTCCTGTCTGAACAAGCCATGGTTAGGCGAAGAATTCCAACTCGATGAGGGGCCCTATAAAGTTGCTTTACTTCTCTCTATATCTTCTTCTTCTCTCCCTTCCCTTCACCTTCTTTGGAAGTACCTAATGAAAAAAAATTAAGGAAGAAAAATTAAGGAAGAATTGAAAATAATCAAAAGCCTAATCATTTTTAAATAATGCTGATATAAGTTAGTTATTTTTGGAAATAAAGTTGGACTTTGCTATTTCTACAGTCATCATTATTGGAGGTGTTAAAGCTAGCTTGGGCCAGGGACCTCTCATCATGTTATTCACATGTGCTTAAACAAGAATAATTATTATAACCATTATTTGATGATAACCCTAATCCTCAGAAAACTTAAGTACCCTGCCACATCATATTACTAGTAAATTATTGTTATCTTCTTCTTAATTTTGATATTTCATACTTTGAAATAAAAGTACACTGAAATTATCTACTTTACAAAAAAAAAAAAAAAGTGTCGTGTTGTTTAGGATTCTGCCAAATAGCTAAATAAATAATTACTAAGACTATGTGTTTGATAAAGCTTTGAAACATTTTGGAAAGTGAAAAACTGAACAGGAATAAGATAAGGATTCTGTAGAACCTGTTGATTAATTTTTTTGTTTGTTTTTAAAATTCAACCTTTTTTGCCAGATTTGACAGGATTAGATTTTTTTTTTCCTTAAGTTAAAATACTTGAAAATAGGAGAAAAGAACATTAAATGAAACTCATATAGAGTGAGCAACATGGCATAAAGGTAAGCATATCATGCCCTTATTGGAGAGTATTTAATTTGGTGGGGCCGAAATTATTTTTCCAACCACAGAGCCTATAAAGAGGTAGCAGTTTAGCTATTTTTGAAGCTTTTACAAATAGTAAAGTTTTACATATCAATGTAATTTAGAAAAAGTTTTCTGATAATCAAAATTAATTCCACATTGCTCAAGTCTTCTGAATCCAATAGAACTTCATTAACTTAAATCCCACTAATCTAGAATTTGTCACTATTCAGGCATGGACCCTGCAGATGTTTATTTTCACGATAACTAGGATATAGTATTTTTATAACCCATAGAGGAGATATCAATGTTAAAATAAACCTTTCCAATACATTGAAAATTACACTTCAGCTGAGGTATCTTTTTTCTTTTTTTCATGGTAATATCATCACCTCATGTGGCTTCATTTTTGTAAACTACCTTCAAATTCTAATTAAACAAATTGAATATTACTGAACATTGGCAACAGGAACACACACGAAAGTGTTCAAAGTACTGAGAAGATAGAGAGAACAAGAGACAGTGAACTTTTTCAAATAAGAGAAAACACATACACGCAAATAGCTATAATAAAACATTTAATAAGTTCATTTAGTCATCCAATGAATATTCAGTATTTATGATATGCATAGCAGAATGCCAAAAACCCAGGATAAAGAAATAAACTAGACTTAGTCTGTGTCCCTAAGAATTTTGTTCTTGAGTAGAAAAGATGAGCGTTTTATATGTACAAATCATATCTTGCTTGTACTGACTAGGGATTAAAGGGATTAGGAAAGACTGCTCAGAAGAGGTGGCATTTATCTAGGCCTGGAAGAAAGTGTAGGATGTGGTAGACAAGTATTGGCAGGAAGACATTTTTCTAGGGGGGTTCAAACTAAGATTAACCCTTTTCCTGCTATAGCACTGTCTGTGTAGAGATGACCAAGTAACCTCAGTAGCTCACCTAGAAGACGATGCCAGTCAGCCTGTGACCAGGAGGTAGGATCCAGTCAGTCTCTTTTCCTGGTCCAGATGCTGCCTGCCCTACTTTCCTTAATGTAAATCTCTACTAGACACCTATATAGTGTACCCATTTCATCTCTGAAGTGATTTGGGGGATTGTTCCCAAATGGTTCAAGTTAAGAACAGATAGGGAAGAATTTGGTCCAAATCACAGTCATCTTTGTCCTTCAGAGGTATTTCTAGGCCCTAACTCTTTCTCTCTACTTCCCCCATCACAGCATCCTCCCTTCGGGTATCCTCTCTCCTCTCTGTTCCCTGGGATCAAAATCCTCTTTCCCAATCAAGTCTCAATCCCCTCATGTCCTTCTGTGTCTCACATGTTTAGCAGCCTTAACCATGGAATGCCTGTGTCTTTTCACAAAAGGGGATGGACTTTGTTTTGGGGTCTGTAAGCTTCTTTCCTAGGTAAGGTGGAGAAAAATAGATAGCTTTCACTCTTCTCTTATTAAGTATCTAAGTAAGCAAACCTTGCCACTAAAAGACTTCATTTTCCCCCATGACTCTCCAGAAGAAACCTGTGTCCTTTTTATTAATAAACATTTTACTCTATTTCTTAAAAACTAATACCTTTCGAATATTATGCTAGGTAAGCATTTCTGCATCTCTCTTATTCCCCTGAGTCATATCACCAAAGCTTTCTCTCTTAATAATGAGCATCTTATGAAAGAGGAGGAGAAGGTCTTGATAAGGTATACACGGCTTTAGATAAGGTCCATAACCCAGGAGGAAAGAGAAGCCGGATTGTTTCTATTGATAAGAGATCTATAGGATAGATGGGAGATCAATATCTGAGAGAAAAGGGGGAAGAATTCCACTGGAAGAGAACAAATATTGCAAATGAGAGCACATGGGCTTGTAAACATGCGGCATGTTTGGAGAAGGCTGTGTGGGAAAATGTCGCCAGATAAGAAAAAGACACTCAGTGAAATGTGAATTTCAGATAAACAACAATTTTTTGTGTGTATAAATATGTCCCAAACATTGCTTTTTAAGTGGGCATTCTGTAACTTTATTTGCTAACTCTACAACCCTAGTTGGAAAAGTAGAGCACGGCGTGTTGAGGAAAATATACTTGAAGAGAAGGCTGTCAGGTAGGGGTGGGACAAGCTAACAGTGTGGCTGATATGTCATGCTAAGAAGTCTTCGACTTTACTGGAAGGGAGAAACAAAATGTTTTGAGCAGGCAAATGATAAGATATATTATTTAGGAATATAATTTTGCAGACATTGTGAAGAGTAAATTAGAAAGCTGAGAGATGAAAGGCAAAAGAAATGACAAGAGCTAAAAATGAAGACATAAATATAAAGGCTGAATTATTCAGGACGTTTTGGTAAAAGAATCAACAAAATTTTGTGATGTGTTGAATTTGCGGATGTGAGAGAGGGAAGAGTTAGAAAAGACTGAAAACTCCGACCTAAAGACCAGGCTGTTCTCGGTGTGATGAACTGAGATATGGGTTGAAGGAGCAGGAGCGACTGGTGGTGGAAGATTGGATGAGGCAGTAGAGATAATGACTTTGGTTAAAAAAAAAAAAAGGGATTCGAGGGCTCTGGAAATGTCTTGGAAGAGGACTCAGCCAGGAATTGGGGAGGTAGACCTGGAGCTCAGAAATAGCCCTGGTCAAGAAAAAGACGAGCCTTGAGCAGGGGAAAGACATAATGAAGTAACAGCTTCAAGAAGAACAGTCCAGAGTACTGGGGATGGACTAGAGGGCACAGAGGCGGGGGTCATGAGGAGAAGCTTGTATCTTGATTTGCATTATCTTTATATAAAACTTTATATAAAACAATAATGTAAAAGTGGGAATGGAGAGATAAGGGGTAAAACTAGATCTACTTCAAGAGGAAAAAAATGGCAAGGTTTGACATTACATACACTTGGGAATCAACGAGAACAGGAGGAGACAGGTGCCTTTGGATGTGTGAGCCAGGGAGGCTGGAACACGGAAATGCTGTGGTCACAGTAACCAGAGCAAGGAGCTGTAACCAGTAACCAGTAACCAGAGATGGGAGCTGACTTTATGGAGAGAAGGCAGGTTCCAGTGCACATCCACTAAGTTTCAGGCTGCCTATAGGACATCTAAGTTAAGGTGTCTTGCTAGTGCTTGCAATATACAATCATACACAACGGTTGAAATGACAGATTTGTAAAGCAGTGGAACCCTACCAATGAATGGTATTTATGAATAATGAGTATAGAGCAGGGGGTCTTCACCCCAGAGATACTGTGAACTTCTTCAAAAGTAATGCAAATGTGAGTGTTTGTTTCTGGAAAAAAAAAAAAAATGGTATAATGGAAATTGGTCGTGCAGGAAAATATCTGATAAATTAATGTAGTCCACTACTAATTGGTTTTTCTCTCCTGAATGCTCATATGCTAGTAAGGAGTAAAATAAACTCCTGATTTGGTTTAACCTTAGCCCAAATGAGTACTGTCCAGAGTCCCTTCCAGAAATTTTCTGGCTCCCCTGGAATACAAGCTTAGGCTCTCCAAGAGTCTCCAGAGGATGACCTGGAGAGGATGGTATGCAGAGGCTGAGGAAGGGGCTTAGGCCTTACTTGGGCCTTTACATTGTTCTGACAGGCATCCACTGCTATCAAAAGGGTATGCCTCCTGGCCCACCTACTGGGTTCTCTGCAGGCCTTAGATGCTGAATTCTGAGGCAGGTGATCTCGTGGTCCTAACTTTCAACCCAGATATGACCCCAAGTAGCAGTGACCATCCTATCTTTCCTGATCTGGCTTTTCATGGGATCTTATTGGCTTCTGTACCCTCATTCTTCATCTGGTTTCTGACCCAGTTCTCCATCAAAGCCTCCATGGTGTTATCTCACTCTGCTGTGTGGCAGGCTCCTGGCAGGGTATTAAGTTCTCAGTTGAGTATCCAGACCACAAAGAATCAGAGGCAGGCAGGGAAACTAAGCTTCTTGGTGGGAGGTAGCTGACTATCATGACCAAGAAATACCAGGCGGGGTGGTGTGCTCAGAGAGGCCAACTGAGAAATTTAAAAATTTAAATTAACAACTTTCCCTGCATACATATGAGGGCATGTTCTTGGGTGAAGGTCTTTAGGCTTATCAGACTCTCACAGTGACCTGTTATGCCCTCAGGTGTTAAGAACCTCCATAGAGATAAAGGCAGAAGTACAAGTCTGGTAAAAAGACTTAAAGGGAGCAACAAATT
Source organism: Pteropus alecto (assembly GCF_000325575.1). NCBI lineage: Eukaryota > Metazoa > Chordata > Mammalia > Chiroptera > Pteropodidae > Pteropus > Pteropus alecto. The sequence continues at coordinate 9,639,922 of NW_006432943.1, forward strand.
GAGAAGAAAGAGGAGCCAGTCATGAACAAAAAGGAAGGCCAGAGATCAGAAGAGAACAAAGACAGTGCATTGTAAGGAAAACCATAGGAAAAGAGGAAGGGACTCACAGGTGGCATGTGCCACAAGGATGAAACTCAAAACAAGGTTTCAATGAACCAGAAGAAATGATCTAGATAATTAGAAAGTTGCAGTTTTTCACCAATTTGCAGATGGGCCCTTCAGGTAAAACTGGTAGAATCAGCTCTTCACTGCTGACCTAAAGCATATGCACATGTGTTTAATATTAACCTGGTTTACTTTCAGTAGAGAACCTGGGGGAGGGGCAGGATGCACTAGTGGTGGTGGTGGCCATAGTGGGACAGGGTAGAGAATATGATTTAAGACTTGGAAGACGTTTTGAAAATGCTAAGATGTTTTGTAAGTACTTGGCTGAGGGGCCGAGCTAGGTAGGGACATCGGAGTAGCCAAGGGGACTTGGTATGTAAGTTTAGTACAGGGTTGTTATAAAATCTCCGATTTAACTCGTTCAACTGAAACCTCTGAATAATTATGTTATGTAAACGATATGATGTGTGGTGGTCCTCATGGAGTCTAGAGTAGCAAGAGTGTGTCAGTGTTTGTCCAACACTGCCCAAGGTCAGGCTTCTGGCTTCTGCAGGGCATCTGGAGAGCACATACATGTGTGTGCTGAATTACCTGCTATAATCTTAGCGTGACCACCTCCTTTTCTACACCCCCATCTGCACCGAAGGGCAGAGACCTGAAACCAAAGTGTCCAAAATCCTTTCCCTCTTACACTTCTAGATGAGAATCTATGCAAAATTTTGAAGATGAAAGAAAAAAGCATCTGTTATTCCCCAGAGGCAGTTTTAAGCTGACATCTGGCCAAACGGCAGACATGAGGTTTAACGCAGTGGTTCCCAAGTGCATTCCTTAGATCCACATTCTCTAGCTGTAGCTTTCCTGACCTGCGATTCCCAGCGCTTCCAATGGTTGTACAGGCCTCGAATTCCCTGCAGTGGAATCTGTCTACATGGACAGCCAGGAAGGTTCTCATTCCCTGATGGAACCCTGCATGAGATACTGGGGCAACATCAGCTCTCAAAATATCACTCCTGCTCTAGTTGTTAATAATTATTATTACTTCCTAGATACGTTGATGCCAAGAAGGAGAACGCTAGTGTCTTAGGTTCCACACACCTAAAAGCGGACTTGGAGATGAGTACTTGGCAGCAACTGGATAATTGGGACGTAGTTCCATGATCCCCACAAGTGAGGAAGTAAGAAAAATGACACGGAGCAGGGAAGAAGCTCCAGAAATGTAGCTTAGTGAGAGAATTACTGCCATGGACAACCGAGCCTAGTCCTACTGGGGTCCATCTGAGGAACCACGGAGAGTGCCCCTCAGAAGTGTTTCACCACGGCCTGTGTCGAGATGAAAATTTTATACACAGACATTGGTCCCTCATTAACCGAGGGTTACTTCTGAAGGTGGCATTAAATCCTCTGTACTTTTGGGCTCTCCTTTTCACAGATAGAGCAATCCCCCTCTAAGTGGAAAAAAGCCGTCAGGCCGAAAAGCAGAGAACTAGAGACACGTGAGGTGGGGAGGTAGGCCTTCTAGATCTGGGGAACTGACATCCAGGCGGTGGTGGTGATGGTGGGATGTGGGTTCTCTGCACGCCGGCCGGCCTGTCTCTTCTGCTTCATTGCAGTGACAGGAGCAGAAGTGAGAGTGTGGATGGATGAGAGGGGTGGAAGGAGGGGTGGAAATAGTCAAATGTCCTAGGAATATGAAGGCAAGCAGCGAAAATGACTAGAAGTTGGCTAGGGTCAACTGAGAATATCCACAAAGCACATTTTTGTTCATTCTCTTTCTCCTCTCTCTCCTCCTCCTCCTTCTTATAATCAATATTAATTTAATTTCTCTTTCAGCTAATGCTGACTACAAAGTTTGAGAAATTAACTCATTTCGCTTTAAAAACCTTAGCCTAAGAGTTCCCACACAATAAAACAAGATTCCTTTTTCTAGTGAGCTCTCCAGACTGTTTTCTCCCTGGGCTGAGCAAAAGCAATCACCTGCCTTCAGCAAATACACACAAAATTGCCCAATAAATGTAGGTTGCCATGGAAGCTTAACCAAAAAAGAATAGAAAGATAAGTTTGAATATTAAGATTCTGTTTGGCCTTAGTGACTTTTTTTTTTCATTCTCAAATTCTTTGGTCACGAAAATGTGAACCACAGTTCTCTTTCAGAGGTATACCAGGTGCATCCTAAAGGCATCTCTAATCCCACGTTTCTGTGCATTTTAGTGCTTTATCACCAGCCCCTTCTCTCCCTTTCTCTCTTCCAGAAACTCATAAAAGAGCTATTTCAAATGACGGTCTGGTGACATTATGCGCTGGCGGGAGTGTTGTGGTGTGCAGGTCAGGGGATTTAGAGTCAGACAGACCTGGATGTGCAGCTCAGCTCTATGGTGGTCTTTTCCCATCAGCATTTTGACACTGGAGACTTCTGTTACATAAGGATATCTTGACAATTTATTTTATAAGTTGAAAAGCTCTCAATTTGCTCTTAAAAGATGAAAGGATGCAGAGTGCTTCAAAGACCACTGCATTTTTCCCTGCACTTCGTATTTCTCATATTCAAATCTGAGACTTCTTTCCTGTTAAATATAATTTGCTTAATGCTATAATTAAAATATTCTGACACAACTAATTCAGAATGACAAGAATTCTCACCTATTTTCACACAGCTCAGATACTTCTCAAGAAATTCATTCTCACTGATTTGGGAAGGACCAAGGGACATTATTAGCAATGGTAATAACACCATGCCAAGTATCCGAGAGTCATTCCTTGAGTTCCCAAGAAGGTAGTATTTACTCGATCTTAGGGATACCTCACGGAGTGAGGTTAGAACCAGAAACTGTGCTTGAGTTCAGATTATGGAATTTGTTAGCTAAGCGAATTTGGACAACTACTTACACTTGCAAGTCTCAAGTTTCTTAAAAGCCACAGAATAATTTATAAATGCCTAATTGGACTGTTATGAGATTTCTTTATTCTTAATACAAATTAACGTTCATGTAGCACATATTATGTGCCAAGAATTGTCCTAATGCTTCACATAGGAGCTCCTCGAATCCCCCAACCACCCTCTGCACAGGTACTTTGTGTCATTTCAAACAGGAAGCTGAGAACATGAAATGACTACCTTGCCCAAGATAACACAGCTAGTTAAGTGGCAAAGGCAGGATCCAAATCTGGCTCCAGGCTGTTATCATCACTAGAAAATACTTAGGAAGTACTTACTAATATCCTAGATTCTGTATTAAACACTTTACAAAAAATTTTAATTTGTTCCTCATAATACTCTATGGTATGGGGACTTTTACCCTCTCTGTTGTGCAGAGAAGGACATAGGTTCCAATCTGAGCTCAAGAAACTTGCCCAAGGTCCTACAGTTTACACACAGAAAATATTCCTTTTGTTTACCATTTTCTTTCCCTGCTTTTCTTCTTTGCCTGTCTAAATTCTCATCATTCTTTAAGTCTCAATTTAAAATTGTGTCTTCTAGTAGTCTTTTCTGAAACCTAATACATACTAGGTAAAATTAGACTGAAATGGACAGAGATAATTTGAAAAAAATTTCTGTGTCCCAAAATTGTATAGGAGGGAAGTAGGAGGGAAGCATTTTTCAAAGCTATTTAGTTGCAAACATGTGTTATTTCATATGTAAAATGAAGACCATCTTAGATGCGGGAAGCAGGAGTGTAGGGAGTGCAACTCTGCGTGTGATGAGCACTGGGCAGGGCACCACCCCCTAGGAGCAGAAATGCATTGTAATCAGGGCTCATTTTTTTTTTCCTCAGAGTAGAGAAATCTGACTATATAGACTCATTTGGATTTCAGAACTGCTATGGGAAGGTGATTGCTTGTTGTCCTGTTTCTTCCCTTTTTGAATGAGAGTCTCTTTTTATGGTCATTTTGTTCCTGTTTCTCCATTGCATATTGGTTGTGTAAAGAGCAAATACCTCTAAGTTTAGAGGTTTCTGGATGGAGAGAAGGTGCACCTCAGATGATACAGTCTAGGATTTCATCTACATCTAAACAAGATTCAAATTACAAGGTATTAGATCTTGAGGCTGATGCCATATTGGATCAAATTTGGGAAATGGTCATGGGGGAGGTCAGTATGCTTTGCATTGAGAGGAACAGAAATAATTGTACCCAGAGAGTGGATTCTGATAGATTATAATGCATGGCCACAATATTTAGTTCTTCTCATCAAGAGATAAAATTTATTTCTTTACCTCTTAAATATGAACTTACCTATGTGACTTGCTTTGGCTAGTGGGACCTTAGAAAACTTGATCCAAGTAGAGGCTTGTAAAGTTCTTGTACACTGGGGCTTTCTATTTCCTGTTCTGGGAATCTTTCATGTGAGAAAGCCTGAACTAGCTTCTGTAGGGTGAAATTTGACAGGAAGAAACTCCCCTGTCAAACTCTGACAACCTAGAGAATCATGAGCTAAATGAAATGGCTGTTGAACCATTAAGTTTTGAGGTGACTTATTATGCAGCAAAAGCTTACTGTTATTTGCTGGATTAACACAGATGGACAGCAAGTAGAGAGGTGGGAGTTCCATTTCTACTTTCCAATAATACAGCATCAAGTGAGTAGCATTTGTTAAGATAGTACAAGGAAATCTATGTGTTGTAGCGGCTTCTCCACTTTCTGGATTTAACTAACACACATATGCAAGCAGCTCCACAAGTTCAGAGAGCTCCATCTGCATAATCAGTCCTTCCTGTGAGGATTATGCTGTGAGATGATACATGTAGAAGAAAGCAAAGGTACCAAACGGCGTGCTGCTCACACTCATGAGATCGTCAAACAAACAGTGTGCTGAATGAAGCAGTAAGAAAGAATTTCATTCACGCATTCAGTATTTTAGTAACTGCCTACTGTGTGCCATATCTGGGTAAAGGAAAACAATATGTGATTCCATTAGGGTGTTGTAATTGTAAGTTAAAAATGTATTTTCTAAGACATTTGCTATACTTGGTAATGCTGTCTAAAAAACTCAATGGTTAGGAAAAAGCTTAATAAAATTAAAATAAAGCGTTATCTGGGCAGTAATTTTGCTTCACTAAAAGTTTCACACACATCATTTTTTTAATTGACACTTAAATACTATGTACTCTTTGGAAGAACAGACGTCAAGGAAATAAATGCCATACCTTGCTAATTTTAGATGTACTTGCAATATAGAGGAAATATAATTAATTATAAGCATTAATTATAAAGGAAATAATTTTATCTTATTTTTGCAATTTATTATCCTTTCTTGCTTTTCAGGTTGAGGAGGCATTTCAGTTGTTCATTAGCTTTGTTTTCCCTCTTCTGAAATAGAATTCTTACTTTTTTCCTATTGAAAGAGCTCTTTTAGTATTAGGCAAAAATTAATTAATTAAGATATTCTTAAAATCTCTTCACATTTAGAATCTGATTAATATATTTTTTATAATATTCTTTTTTAGAACAAAATAAAGATTTACAGAGACTTGTGGCAAAATGGCATAGATGATAGAAGCTTTACTCATCCCTTGTTGAGACCACATCAAAGTTGAGACAGAAACACAGAGCAAACAGCAAGCAGAGTTGCCTGGGGGTCTATGTGAACAGAGCCCTACAACTAGGGAGAGAAATAAAGAAATCACCCTGCAACAGTTGGAGGTAGGAGGGTGTGAAGACAATAGCTGCCTAGTCCGCAGTGGCTGAATGGGACAGAGGCTGCAGCAGCCGGCAGCTGTGGGGCCTCTTAAAGAGGCCGGGGCCGAAATTTTGCGGTGACGGACTCACTCACTCTGAACACCAGTGCTGGGTTGGCTGCTGGGGGTGGGGGAGGGTTGGGGCACTAGGGACTTATATATGGGGACACTGAGTTGTTGGAGAGAGGGTGGAGGCGAGGCTCTCTCCCGGGCAGAAATGCTGGTGGCATCCATTGCTCCTCTGTTGAGCCCTCCCCATTCCCAGTGTGCAGACTCAGTGCTGCCACAGCTGAGATGTTATCAAACTGGATAACAGGTCGCTCTGCCCAGAGGATTCCCTGAAATTCCACCTTCCCCAACTTATGGCCCTACCCAAGCCACATCTAGGTGTGTCCTTGGAGAATCCTGTGCCACTTGCTGAGCAGCATCAAGACACACTAGAGGCAGCTGATCTTGGTTTCTGGCGTGGCCTCTTGAGGCAGCTATAAGCGCAGCATCTGTGGATTGCTTGCTGAATCTTAACAGGTGGCCCTGAAGGGGCACAGGCTGGGACTAAACTTGGCCTGCAGCTGAACTCCTCAGGACTGTGCCACTGGACACCTACTACACAAAGCCATGCTAATAAGACTGGGAGACTTAAGAGCTTTGCTTAGTGCATAGAAACGGACACAGAAAGTCAGCCAAAATAGGAAGACAAAGAAGCAGAAATTATATGAAAGAATAGAGCAGAGATCAAAACAAACAAGCAAAAAAATGGAGTCAAGCAATCTAACAAATGCAGAGTTCAAAACACTGGTTATAAAGATGCTCAATGAAATTAAAAGAGGTGTAGATGAACTGAGCGAGAGCTTTAACAGAGAGATAAAAAACATAAAAATGGAAATGGAAATTATAAAAGGGAACCAGTCCGAAATGAAGAATATATTATCTGAGATGAAGAGTATATTAGAGGGAATCAACAGAGTGAATGTAGAAGAGGATCGAAACACTGATAGAGAGTGTGGGGAAGCCAAGGACACCCAAAACAGTAATTAAAAAGTAACCAAGAATATAATAATAATTTAAAGAGCCTATGGTAAAAAATTAAGGGTAACATCCATGTCATAGGAGTACCTGCAGAGGGAGAACAAGAAGTTATATTTGAACAAGAATATATATTTGAAGAAATAATGATGGAAAACTTCTCTAACCTAGTGAAGAAAATAGTCATACAACCCCAGAAAGCTCAGAGAGTCCCCCCAGAAATGAACTCAAAGAGGTCCATACCAAGATACATCATAATTAAAATGCCAAAGGTTAAATACAAAGAGAGAATCTTAAAAGCAGCAAGAGAAAAGCAATTAGTTACCTACGAGGCAGCTCCCATAAGACTGGGAGCTGATTTCTCAAAAGAAACTTTGCAGGACAAAAGGGCTTGGCACAAAATATTCAACATGATGAAGGCTCAGGATCTACAACCAAGAATATCCAGAAAAGCTATCATTTAGAGTTGAAGGACAGATAAAAAGCTCCCCAGAGAAAAATAAGCTAAAAAAATTCATCAACACCAAGCCAGTATTATAGGAATTGTTGGAGGGACTTCTTTAAGAAGAAAAAAAACATTAAAAAAAGAAGAAAAAACATGTATCAAAAAGAAGAATAATGAACGGTAATAACTACGTATTTATCAACAATACCTCTAATGGAAAAGAATTAAGTGCACCAACCGAAAGATAGGGAAGCTGAATGGATAAGAATATAAGCCCCCTACATATGCTGCCTACAAGAGACTCATTTCAGATTAAAAGATACACACAGACTAAAAGGAAAGGGATGGAAAAAGATATTGCCTTGATGGACCTGAAGGTATTGCACTGAATGAAATGGGTCGGATAGAGAAAGACAAATACTGCATGATTTCACATACATGTGGAATCTAAAGAACAAAGGAAACATCAACAACAAAGATGGAAACAAACTCATAGATACAAGGAATATTTTGAGGGCTACTAGACGGGAGGGGTTTTGGGAGTAAGTACAAATGAATAGCTACAAAATAGTCATGTAGATATAAAGTGTAGCATAAGGAAAATAGTCAACGATGTGGTAATAAATATGTAAGGGGGAAGAGGGGTACCTAATTTAGTGGGGTGACCACTTCATGGGTTATATAGATCTCTAATTACTATAGTGTACAACTGAAACTACTATATTATTGTATGCCAACTATAATTGAAAATACTCATTGAATTGTACAATGTAAATATGAGCAACTAATTGTCTATTATACTTCAATAACGCTGGGTGGGGGGACGATTTACAGAGAAATTGTGGGGATAGTACTGATAATTCTCATATACTCCCACATTCAGTTTCTCCTATTGTTAACATCTTAATTGTGATCATTAATGAACAAATGTTAATATATTATTTATAACTCAAATCTATACTTTATTCAGATTGCCTTAGCTTTTGCTTAATGTTCTTTTTGTTTGTTTTAGGTTCCCATCCAGGATATCACATTACATTTTGTCATCATGTTTCCTTAAACTCCTCTTGGTTATGACAGTTTCTCATTCTTTCCTTGTTTTTTTGAAGACCTAGGAAGTTTTGAGAGGTAAGATAGAATGTTCTTCAGTTAGGATATGTCTGATGTTTTTCTCATGATTATACTTGGATCATGGGTTATTGAGAAGAAAACCACAGAAGTAAAGTGCCACTTTCATCATATCATAGCAAGTGTATATTCTCTCTACATGAATTATCACTGTTGATGTTGACTTTGCTCATATGGCTGAAGTAGTGTTTATCAGATTTCTTATTAGTAAAGTTACTTCTCTTTTCGCCTTTTCATAATGTATTCTTTGGAAAAAAGTCACTACATGTATCCCACATATATGGGGTGGGAAGTTATGCTCCACCTACTTATGGGTAGAATATTTACACAAATTATTTAAAATTCTTGTACATGGGAGATTTGTCTTCCTTCCTTCCTTCCTTCCTTCCTTCCTTCCTTTCTTTCTTTCTTTCTTTCTTTCTTTCTTTCTTTCTTTCTTTCTTTCTTTCTTTCTTTCTTTCTTTCTTTTTCTTTCTATTAGTATGGATTCATAGATATTTATTTTATACTTTGGGTTATAATCCAACATGACTTATTCATTTTGTTGTTTAAATTGTTTTAGTTTCAGCCATTGGAACTCTTTCAGTTGATACCTTTGTCCCAACTAACATATCCCCATTATTATGGAGTCTTTCGTTTGTTCATAAGTTTTTGGAAGACAATCTCCCTATCAATCTCATTTTAACTTGGCACATTCTCTCTCT
>NW_006432943.1:9649012-9657137 GCF_000325575.1 Pteropus alecto
TTGCCTCTGTTTCTCTTCTTTCTCTTTCCATTTCTTTTATTCATTATGATCTAAAAATGGGAAAGGCTATGTGATCTCAAATTTTGTTGTTTGAAGTTAAATTAATTCTCCTTGGAGCTTAGGCGAAGGTTCTCAAATATTAGTATGCAAAGAATAACTTGGAGAGTTTGTTAAAATGGCAGATTCTTCCTCTGTGGACTGAGTGTGTCCCCTCCTCAAATTCATGCATTGAAGCCCTAACTCCCAAAGTGACTATAGTTGGAGATAGGCTTTTAGAAGGTAATTAAAGTGGCATGAGATCATAATGGTGGGAGCCCTAATCCAACAGGGTTGGTAGTTTTATAAGAAGAGGAAGAGAGAGAGAGATCTGTCTCTACATGCATGTATTGAAGGAAGGCCATGTAGGGACTCATTGAGAAGGCTGCTGTCTGTAAGTCAGGAAGAGAGATCTCACCAGAAACTAAGAGGGCTACCACCTCAATTTTAGGTTTCCTAGTCTCCAGAACTGTGTGCAAATAAATTTCTGTTGTTTAAGTCACCAAGTCTATAGTATTTTGTTACAAAAGCCTGGGCTAAGACATCTTTTCCCTTCCCTGCTCTAGCTAACATTTTGATTTATTAGGTAAAGGACGGGGCCTAGGATTCTGTGTGCTAACAAGTACTTCAGGGGATACTAATGAAGTTCTTTGAAGGCTTTGCTTTGGAAAGCAGAGAGACTAACAGTGGAGGAAAAGGATTTTGCACACTGTTTCCTGAGGGCAAGTAGCTGTTCTGATGCACATTTTTTTTTTTTTCTAGTGGCTTGTTATGCTATTTGGGCATTTATGCCTACTGTTTGTGATAAAAGAAGTATATATTTTTTTCCAACACAAAAACTACTTAACCATGGGGAAAAAAGAAATATATTCAAGATTTAGGTTCAGTTAGGTTAAACATTTTAGCATTTGAGTACATGTTAAGGTCCCTCTTTTTTTCCTGCACAATACAGAGTGTTTAGGACCACAAGCCATAAATTTTAGGGCTGGGAGGGAACTGAAAGGTCATCAGCTCTAGTCTTCTTTTCTCTTAATGTAAGTAAAAGAAACTGGAAGTCCTAGAGGATTGTATTATCCAAATTCACATGCTTATGTGTAGTAGAGCTAGGTCTGAAAAAGGATTTCCTAGTTGCAGATTATTCCAACAAAACAGACACAATTTAACATAATTTATTTAAATAGATTATTATGAAATAGACAATTTGGGATTACTTTTTCTGTTTTCATATTTTTTACACCAAGGTACAATTTTAAGATTTTAGCTTTTGTTAGCTATAAAAGTAAATGTTGTAAAATATCAGTATTTCTGATTTGAAAGTCTGTGTTAAAACTATTTTTAAATTGACTGTTAAAGATATTAAAACTAGCACTTAGCTCTTGGCTTAGCAAACCTTGATTTGAGTATATTCAGTAGAGTCATCTACTGTGATACAGGCTACTAGATCTAGAAGGGTTAAGATTTGGAAAGTAAAGGGGCTGGGCAAGGCCTCCTGATAGGGGTGTTCCTAGGTAAAACTCTTACTTAATTAACATCAGGCAGTATTGTGATGACACATAATGAGACACAATTTATATTCTTTTAGGATGCTTCATAAAATGCAACCAGTTGGCAGAAGAAAGACTCTCTTGGTTGAATGTTTCACAGAAGTAAAGATGTCACCAATTGTAAATAAGCCTGAAGTTGGGAGGTAGCATTTTTTTTTTTATTTTTTTATTTTTTTATGAAGAATACTGGACTAGATTTGAGTCTTGGCTTTGCCCCTTACTAGTAGCGTGACCTTGAGCAAGGCACTTCTCTTGTCTTCAGTTTCCTCATCTGTATGTTGAGGGAATTGGTTTCGATATCATTAATAACCTTTTCAGATTTAAAAATGTCATGCTTATGGATTTGTCATTTCTGGGCTATAGCTAACAAATGTCACAAAAAGTGAATTAATTTACCTTTGTTTTCTTTACATTCTAGAACTTTGACTTGGCTTTTAGAATACTTAGTAGTTAGAACTGGGGAAGAGTTTCAGGCCATTTACATTTCTAATTGTTACTTTATGATCTACTGGAGGCCAATTCATAGATGAAATGTTCAAGACTGCAGAACTGATGGCAACTTTAATCTGGAAAAAAGAAGGCATCTCAAGAGAGATGGTATCTTATGTCATAGTCGTGTACCAGAAGGCTGAACGTGTGTGTGTGTGTGTGTGTGTGTGTGTGTGTGTGTGTGTGTAAGGAGAGATGTTCGAATAACATTTGGAAGCTGATCATTTATATATCTATACCTTAGAGCTATATGTATATATATTTTTCTCTCTAGAATTCTGTGTATTTCTGTATATCTATACGGAGAGATCTATACTGCCCATAGACATCTTTTTGGAATGAATAAGTGTTGAATAAATAGGAGAATCTGTGTATGTAGGGTTTGTTTTAAGTCACTGATTCATACTTAGAGTAGTTAGTTGAGGGAATGTTTCTCTGGACCAGTTCTAGGGAGATGTTTCCTAAGTTTCTGGAAAGAGAGAAGCAATAAATTATATATACGGAGTTTGGAGTTGAGAAAAATATTTGAAACAATGTGGGAAAATAGAGGTGCTGTTCGTGGAGTTCGAGTTGCAATTCACTCATCTATAGCTTGTGACATTCTGAATAGAATATGAGGAAGGGAAAGGACAGTGTGTGTGGAGTCATCTTACTCATCTGTAAAAAGGAAATAATACTCTCTCCCGAAGCGTTGTCGTGAGGACTAGAAGTGATGAAATGTTGATGTAAAGACTTGATGGGGCCAGGCCTTGTAACATGTAAAAATAATACATTTTGTTATTATAGCTACCATTAACCAGTACCAATTTTCAATTCTTATTAATCAAAAGATAAAATATATATACATATATATATACATACACACGTATATATATTTAGGCCATATAGATATATGTGATTCACAGTTGCTTTAAACCCAAAGAAACTTGTTTGTCCAAATTAATAACAATTTTTAATAAACAGACTTTGCTATCCATTGCTAAAAATATTCCAGTCAGGCTTTAGTTGAAAAGAAAGACATGATAGGAATCTGTCCCCATGGCAACAGTACTTTTAGGAGTAGCTTATGCTAGGACAATGATCTGTGACAGCGTTTGAAGATGCTTGGGGGTTTATGTTTTTCAACTACCCAGGTAGGAGGAAGAAAAAGAAAAACCACAAAGCTAAATGTGTAGATTTTGAATTATCATCTGGGTAAGCCATACCTTCATTATATTCAAAGGTGAATCTAATGGTGCTCGTGATGATAAAACTGAAACTCTTTCTCAATATGTAAACCATTAAACCTTGCAGATCAGTCTTTACCTGAGTGGAACACATGCAAGGGCTTGATAAGAATAATAAAAACTTCTAGTTATTTAGAATTCATCTGGAGTCAAATTCTCCTTGGCCATCTCACAAGTCAAAGGGAGACTAAAAATTAAATTAACCTCAGTTAAAATGATGTTGCCGTATAAATGACAGGTTTTGTTGGAACTGGTCTTTCAGTGTTGGCTTGCTCAGTTTCATCACAATAGATAGAGACCTTAATAAGTCAGACTATAAGCTGCCCTTACATGCCTAATGACTCTTCAGAGGAATAATGCAGGGTAAAGTGGGGAACTCACTTGCGCCACCTGGCTTTTTGCCAGCAAATCTTGGACCAGGTCTGGGACTGAGTCAATGCCAAGGAGGGGATTTTGATGGTAAGAAAGCATGAAAGCAAACAAACCAGAGCTCAAGCTTCCATTTTATAACATAAATGCAAACCGAATACAATTTAAGGTGCCCCCTTTATTCTTATTTTCTGATTTTGAAGGATACTATTTCTCATTATTGAAAATTTCAAGATATACAAAAAAGTATGACAGGAAAAAAAATCTTTCGTTGTTATCAATCAGAGGCGATGTCAACCCGATTTTGACATTTTTCTGATGCACTAGAGTCAGACTTTTAGAAGGGAAAAGTATCCTGAAAGGTCAGGTTGCCAGTCCCCTGTTTTACAGATGAGAACAGTGTTCGGGCACAGGGTAAGTCTGTGAGGAGCCCACAGAGCCAAGTGCACCCAAGTTTACAGATGGCTCATCTAGGACATTCTGCCCAACATCACTCTGCCTCTGTGCTCAACTAATTTGTTTTCTAATCATTCTAAGGAAATCATTAAATCTTCCAATCCTGAAGATTTCTCAGAGAACAACAGTTTGCTGAAGGCAAACACTTTCTGAGTTACAGACAAAGCCCAAACTGTTCTGTGATTATCTAAATAAATTTTATAACTTAGAGTCTTTATAAGAATACTAATTAATAGTAAAGCTGGGCGAAATGTTATTCTCACCAAAGTACATTTATATTTTCTCTAACCATGTGCTTGGTCTTCCTACTTTTGTATTTGGGGAAGGCAAGGGACCTGTAGTTGAACAGTAAATTAGCCTTTAATCCCAATTACTTAGCTGGGAAAATGCCACGAGAGTGTTTCTGAGTAATTAGGGAGCGTCTCAGGACCCACAAACCTAGGAACATTTCAGATGCTCACAGTCCAAGGAATTTGTTTTTTCAGGCTCCTTTTTTCACCATATCAAGTATATTAAAAACACCCATTTTTCATATTGCATGTGATTTGGGGCTGTAAAATTTATGAAAGAACTTTTATAAAGATGAGTGCTGTTAAGAATTTGTAGCCTCATGATATAAGTTTTGTTATTGTTTATATGAGATGTTATTATTTATATGTTATTGTTTACATGAGGTACAGATGACAAGTTGGCATATGTATTAGTTTCCTAAAGCTGCCATAACACACTGAATGACTTAAAACAATAGAAATGTATTCTCTCACAGTTGTGGAGGCCAGGAGTCTCAAATCTGTTTTACTGGGTTAAAATCAAGGCATTGGCAGGATCATGCTGCCTTTGGAGGCTCTAGGGGAGAATCTGTTCCTTGCCCCCTCCAGCACTTGAGGCTGCCAGCATTCGAGGCTGCCAGCATTCACTGGCTTATGTCCACTTTACTCCTATCTTTGCCTCCATTTGCACATTGCTTTCTTCTCTGGGTATATAATTTCCTATCTCTTTTTTTATAATGACACATGATAACATTTAAGGTCCACCCAGATAATCCAGATGTATCCCCTCATCTCAAAATCTTTAATTTACTCCTATCTGCAAGGATCCTTTCCCCCCCCAAATAAAGTAACATTTATAGGCTTCTGGAGATTAGAACCTGATATCTTTATGGCCAACATTCAGCCCACTGAAGTATAAAATTACATTTTACATTTATTTAACTAAACTTTTATCAATTTTGATTTAGTAAGATTTTTATTTTTGTGTGTTGGTACAGATACATTTTCTTCCAGTCTCAAACCTTCTTGTGGACGCTTCAGAAGCTTCTAGTTCTGGGCACCTTGCTTATATCTGGATAAAAACCCAGGAGAGATTTTTCTATCTGTAGTCAGGTTGGTTGATAGAAATCCTCTCAGTATAACTGTAACTAGAGCAGGCATTTTTCTAAGAGGCATTTTGCTAGAAAGCATCAGCAAAGGAGATTTCTTTATACAGGGTCCTTGGATGTCATGTTTCTGTGGCAGCAAATAAGAGAAATCTAGAGAGTGAATCACTTAATGTCAACCAAAGTCCAGAGAGAGAACCACCGTACTTTGTACTCCAAACTCCGGGCAGTTGGCTGCGTTTGCCATCTCGTGGGGACTTTGGTGCCGCCAGGCTCTGCGCTAGGCCCGTTTCAAGAATTCATTCTAATATTTACAACATCTCTTCAAATGAGGTATAATCCTCACTTATAGATGAGGAAATTATGTTCAGAGAGGCGAAGTAATTTGCCCACAGTCTCCCAGCAAGTTGTTAGCAGAGTCTGAATTTGAGCTCAGGTCTGTCTAGCTACGAAGTTCCAGTTCCTTTCTGTGCACTGTGCCGTATCATTTTAGAAACAAAGAAAAGAGTATGTAAAACATACAACAAAGAAGTAAAAAGTGTAGCATAAAGGACAACAGGATTAAAACCAGGATAGAGACTTGACCTCTTTCATTCCAAATTGGTTTTTATTTCTATCCTGGGATAATGGGAACAATAGTTAGCACCATTACTATAATTGTGTGTATGTATGCGTGTGAGCTGTTTGATAAACAGCATAGAATTGATTCCATAGTATGGGTTCTAATCTTTGCAACTAAACTTTTTTTGTGGTCTTTAGTCTTTGAGTGTCTTCAGATTGTGTTAAAACCCAAAACTGATAGATTCAGTCAACATTTAGAATCATTAGCATTGTGCCCAGAGTAAATAGACTGGGAAACTCTATTCCTTGTGGCAGTGTTTCCCAAATGTTAGTGCTTTGTTAAATAATTCATCTTCTGTCTGTAGTATTATTTATTTGATATTCTTTTACTTGCATTTTTAAGCTTACATTTATTTTAAAAGGCAATCTCTCACATAATTGGAAAATCGGTATCACTTACTAGAAGTGGAAAGTCAATGGCAAATACTAATGCAATGAAAAGGAAACAATATCTTTAAATTCTGCCTCAACAGTGTTAACTGCCCAAGGATAGGTACTGGGCTTGCTCTGTTATTGTTAGAAAGGGAGTTTAGCAATTAATGGAGAGATAATAAATGCTCACTGGCATTAACCCTAGATATCCTTCTTAACAAAACCTGAAGATCGAATGAGACCTGAAAAGGGAGTAAATTTCTCACCAGATGATTCAATGAGATTATTGGTATGTATTTGAACTACTCGAACACATCTTCCTACCCTTCATGGCTCCCCACTCTTCTTGTGATCTAAAGCCTGAAATTGAGATTTCATGTCATGTGCTGCTTTGACATCTGAATTGGGAGGGCCTTGAATGGCCTAATCATAAACTCCCTTTCTTGACTCTGTGGATAAAGTCCCCTAGCCAAGCAACCCTCCTTATCACCGTGACCATGCACAGTGCCTACTTATCCTTCAACCACAGGCTTCAGTTCCCTGGCTGCCTGTAGGATTATTAAAATAAGCCTATCACGTCCTTCTACAAAAGCAAGGGGTCACCTGACCCTCTTGCTATATAAAGCCTGCTTCCCACACCCCTATTTTTCATTCTGCTCTCAAGTGAAACCCTTCAGATGGCACACAGAGTTCTCCTCCCACCCCCTACTCCCCAGGCTGTGAGTATATGACTAATATGCTGCTGTGATTGCATTGATCCAGTTTCAGGTGTTGTGTTTTCAACCATCCCTGTAATCCTTGAGAGGAAATCCTTCCCTCACCATTGGAGTGAAGAGGTGATCCGAATGCTCCGGACTTTAGGAAATACTACCATCCCATAGAATGGTACCCAGATAGGTTCTCTTCTTACTTATAGGAGTTCACTCATTCCTTATAGAATCATGGGACCATCACAGATAAAAATGCCACGGATATCTCAGGTAACAAGTGCCTGAGACGAGGAAAGCTGTATTTTATCTTCTTAAGAGTCTTCATTTAACCTTATAAAGAAAACAGTAGGCTTAGTTTGGCATGTGATTTATAGTTTCTTATCTACAAAGCCTAATATGCTGACTTATTCACACCAAATTCTCCTTTCTGATAGTCCTGCCAAAGCAGCTTTAACTCCTACAGTCATACTGATATGGGACATCACATGTAAAATTCTTAATCTTTTAGCAGGAAATGATATGGGACATCTCTTGCAGAGTTCTTAATCTTTTTAGTAAATCTAGTTAAATTTTCTTCCCTCCTTTCTTTGGGAAAAAGTTCCTCTTTCTCAAATCCCAATAATTGACTAAAACTGGTGACTCAGATCCTCTGGCTATTGATAAGAGTCATCTATCCATTGTTAGTAGAAATAGCGTTAGGCCAGGCAGGGCCCTTATAGTCTGAGAAGGGAGGGGAATTTAGGCCAAAGGTCTTTTTTCACTCTTTAAGAAATATATTAACCAAGCCTGTTTCTCTTTACTTGCTTAATAGGGAAATCAATAATAGAAATTAATAGATATATGTTTTAAATAACAAGTTCATATCTTCTTTTCCTTGTCTAGGGACTGAGGCAGCACTTCACCAGGAAACCCAAGACCCTGTCCTGA
>NW_006432943.1:9657173-9670243 GCF_000325575.1 Pteropus alecto
AGCAGATACAAAAGAAGAGGCTTCCCGTCCCTCAACAACCATACTAATAATAAGAGCGTTCATGGCTCTTAGAAAAGAGTTAGGCGGGAAAGTTAGTTAGGGGGTTTTGGATCTGCCTGCAAAGACACTAAGGTCATCCTAGTGTCTAGAAGGGGGTCCGCCCTAGTCTGCCCACAATTAAGCAAGCCAGAAGGCATTTTGGGGCTAAAAGTAACTCATACAAAGAAACAAGTGAGCTGAGAATTAGCTACCCATTTAAGCCAGTCACTCGCATCTGCGCAATAAAGACCCCAACGATCTTCAATTTACCTGAGTCTCATTATACCATCATTATAATATGATTCACGTGCCTGGAAGTTCATTAAATCATTATAACAGACTGAATTCTGGGAACAAACATGCGCAGAAAGCAAACGATGAGTCGCTGAGTCCTGTCAATCTTAGTTGTCAATCAAGGAAGCCTACTCCTCTAAGAAAAGTAATCACTCACAGCAAATAGTGATAAAAACCCCAAAGGCTTCGTTACTAGGCCTTTTGAGCCATGCTTCCCTTGCCCGCTTCCAAGTCTGGAAGTATATTTGCCCTTCTAATAAAGCTTTTCTTTTCTGCCATATGTCGGTGTCTTTCTCAATTCTTTGTTCGAGATCCAGAGCCTGGAAAACATGCCAGGAGAGGATCCACACTCTCCGGTACCACTTTAAGGAGTAACTTCAGCTTGTACCCCATTTACCACCACCTGGCTACATGCCCCATGTAGGTGGGACAAGTGGCCTATGAACAGGCAGCCATTTAGTCAGCTAATACTCAGAAATAAGAAAGAAAAAGACAGGATGACATTGGGAGACAATTAGCAGTCTTTGTACATTTTGTTAAATCTGAAATATTTACTCAACACCTGCTCTGTGTGCTTGAGTGCTTCTTAAGAATAGAGATAAGGTGGTGAGGTAGAGGATAAGAATCTTGACTTGAGCCCCCTCTCGTCATGGGGTCACTTTGTGTGCCTAGAAGTCTGAGCCAGGCCACCTGTGGCCAAAGCCTTGCTTTCCCAGGAAGCTACAGGTCTTTGAGAGATTTTTGTTCTGAAGCCAAAAGTCTTATCTTCTGTGGAAGAAAAATATACAGGGAACAGAGAGCTATAATGTAAAGCATGGTATGTTCTTTTTAGAGTTAAAAGGGCCTATTTTGGTTTCTGATGTAGTTCTACCAAACATAGAATGCATTTTAGAATTCTCTGAGAGCCATGTCAGCTTGGAATGGGCATGTTGACTTGAGAAATCATTTACAGCACCAGTAGGCAGCCACAGAAATGCAAACGAGGGTTTCTAATTCAGGAGTTTTCCATTTTGGGGCCATGAAACTTTTCAATTAAACAATTTTGAAGCATTCATCATGTAACAAAACTTTTCCTGATGTAAATGTTCAAACTAAATGGCAATAAAATCAACAGTTCATGTTTGTTGGAAGTTTAGAGTTGAAATAACTTCTTTTCCTACTTGCTTCTTTATATAGGTCATGACAATTCAAATGTGATGCAGTCTGCCTATATGTTGCCACAAGGACTTCATTTGCTCTTTTCTTAGTTCCGTAATCATACTTGAGAATAATTGCCCTAATATAGTCCTTAAATGGGAGTGTAATTTTTGAGTTAGGAGAACAGGAAAGAATTGGTTTCAGAAGTAATATTCTCATAAAATGTTATCATATCAAAAAATCCAGTAATATCTCTCTCTCTCTCTCACACACACACACACACACACACACACACACACACGCGCGCACACACACGCACACACATGCACACACACACACAGCACTAAACCAGCTTTAAAAATACCATCAAGAGAGTATGTATCCCATGAGAGCCTCTCACCCACTGCCCGTGTCCCGAGGAATCTTGTTTGGCTTAAAAACAAAACCTTCTTAGAAACAATATCTGCTACATGCTCTTAAAAAAGACACTTTTAACTTTTGGAAACATGGCAGAGTGAGAGACGTCCCCAGATCTCTCCCTTTGAAACAACAATAAGCTGAACATCTAAAACTCAACAAAAAACACCAAAACTGCACACCAGCACCTCTGAGCATGAGATCTGCACATAAGAGCTACCACAGGTCAGAACCCCGGGTATCGGGCTTTGGACTAGGGAAAATAAAGAAGCTGCCCCTTGCAGCCAGAGCTCCCTGTAGGAGGAGGAGGAGGGGAGAAGAAGCAGCAAGTCCCCTGAACTAGCCCTGCCTAGGAAAGCTGTGAGCTTCCCGCGGCTGGCCAGTGGCAGGGCCCAGTCATCAGGGCAGAAGGCAGAGAAGCAGAATGGCAGAAAAACAATAGTTGATTTGTACCAGTCATGGTTGCAAAACCTAGGCTGAGCCACAACCCCCTCAACTCTCAACCCAGAGGGCCCCTCCCCCCATACTCTCCAAGACTGAAGACCATGGAGCTCCAGGGGAATCTAAGCAAACAATACTGAAACACTTGCTAACGCTGACAGTGACTGAAACTGAGGGTAGCAAGGGTGATTAAATATCTATCAGAAAATAAAAAGGCATTTTTAAGGCTTTATATAAAGCAGTGATCCCAGAGGCTTAGACGCTACCTACTGGAAACCAAAAGAAAAGCACCTTCATTGCAGCAGGCTAAAGAAGACCTTTATATAATAGATCTTTCTGGAAAAAAAACAGAATACATTTCTATTAATGCCCAGGAGGAGAAATAGTCCATTAAACACCATGAACAACCAAGGTGACAAGACATCTCAGAAAGAAGGAGAAAAATCTCCAGAAAATAAGCTTATAGACATAGAAACATACAACTTAAATGACAGAGAATTCAAGATGGTACTTCTGAAAAAACTCAGTGAATTCCAAAACAAGTCATATCAACAATTTCAGGAATTGAAAAAACAACTAGATGAGCAGAGCAAGGAGATTGAAACCCTCAAAAGGAACCAAATAGAACTTCTGGAGATGAAGAACACACAGCAAGAGTTGAAAAATGAAATAGCAAGCTTGGGAAATAGAGGAAAGCATCAGTGATGTCAAAGACAGAAATCTAGAAATAAATCAGAAGGAAGAAGAGAGAAACTGAAGAATGAAAAATAATGAAAGAGAAATTCAAGAACTAGCTGATACCATCAGGAGAGGAAACATAAGAATAATGGGCATTATCGAAGGCAAGGATAAGGCGCAGGGACTAGAAAGCATTTTCAGACAAATAGTTGATGAGACCTTCCCAAATCTAAGGAATGAGCTGGAGTTTGGAATTCAAGAAAAGTAAACAGAATATCCAATTATCTCAACTGAAAAAGGCCTTCACCAAGACACGTTGCACTAAAATTATCAAAAATCAATGACAGAGACAGAATTCTCAGGGCAGCCTGGCAGAAGAAAACGGTAACTCATAAAAGAAAACCCATTAGATTATCCTCGGACTTCTCAGTGCAAGTCTTACAAGCCAGAAAGAAATAGAATCAAATATTTAAACTATTAAGTGAAAGGAACTACCAGCCTAAAATAATGTATCCAGCTAAGCCTCCTTTAGATATAAGGGAGAAATTAAGACCTTTCCAGACTTACAAAAATTTAGAAAATTCTCCACTACGAGGCCTGCACTACACGAAATACTGAAAGGGGGTCAGCTCACCTAAAACAAATGACAAACAAACAAACAAACAAACAGACAAAAACTATAATTAGGAGTAAAGTGACTATTGGGTAAATAGAAGCAGAAGAGTGCAACCCTTACTAAGAACAAGGAATTATAAGCTAAAATAATAAAAAGGGGATTGTTATAACAAGATAGCAATGAATGTTCAGCATACATAGGGACAAATTGCAATTATAATGACTGAAAAGGGAGGATTCAAAGATCCGAATTCACAAAGGGGAATGGAAATAAGGCACGCACAGAAGAAAATAAACGACTATATAACTATCCTTTACATATTTGTAATGGTAACCACACACCAAAGATTCAGAACTGAAGTATATAACACAAAACAAGAAGAACCAGAGGCAAAACCCACAAAAGCCAACCAAAATAAAGAAAAAAGAAACACAAGGACAATGAAGCAATGGAAACACCAAGCTACATGAAAGCAAAAGATAAAATGGCTATAAGAAGACCTCATATTTCCATAATCACCCTAAATGTAAATGGACTGAACTCACCAATAAAAAGGCACAGAGTTGCAGAATAGATCAAAAGACAAAACCCAACCATAGGCTGCCTCCAGGAGACATATCTCAGCTCCAAAGACAAATATAGACTCAAAATGAAAGGGTAGAAAATGATATTTCAAACAAATGGCATTCAGAGAAAAGTGGGAGTAGCAGTACTAATATCAGAGAATGAAGCTAGACTCCTGTCTATCACCACACACCAGAATTAACTCAAAATGGATGAAGGACCTAAATTTAAGACCTGAAAGAATAAAATGCATAGAAGAAAACATAGGAACTAAACTCAAAGACCTTGGACTTAAAGAGGATTTTATGAATTTGACTTCAAAGGCAAGGGAAGTAAAAGCAAAAATAAATGAATGAGACTACATCAAACTAAAAAGCTTCTGCTCGGCAGGGTAAAGAGACAACCATCTAATTGGGAAAATACATTTTCAAGCAACACATCCAATGAGGGCCTAATATCTAAAATATACAAAGAACTCATACAACTCAATAACAACAAAATAGCTAATGATTCAATAAAAAAAATGGGCAGAGGACCTCAACAGACACTTCTCCCTAGAGGACATACAAATAGCCAACAAATATTTGAAAAGATGCTCAACAACGCTAGCTATTAGGGAAATGCAAATCAAAACCACAATGAGATATCATCTTACTTCTGTTAGAATAGCTATAATCAACAGGACAAGTAATAACAAATGCTGGAGAGGATGCAGAGAACAAGGAACCCTCATACACTGCTGATAGGACTGCAAATTGGTACAGCCACTGTGGAAAACAGTATGGAGGGTCCTCAAAAAACTAAGAATTGATCTACCATATGATCCAGTAATCCCAGTACTGGGGATTGACCCCAAAGACTTGAAAACCAATATCTGAAAAAATATTTGCACACCGATGTTCATAGCAGCATTATTCACGATGGCCGGGACATGGAAGCAACCAAAGTGTCCTATGATAGATGATTAGCTAAAGAAGGTGTAGTACATATATATAATGGAATATTACTCAGCCATAAGAAGAGATGAAATACTGCCATTTTGCCAACATGGATGGACCTCGAGATAATCATGCCAAGCGAAATAAGCCAGACAGAAAAAGTTGAAAATCACATATCACTGATATGTGAGATATAAACCTAAAAGCAATGAATGAAGAGGACAAACAAACAGAGACTCATGGACATGGAGTATAGACTAATGGTTACTAGAGAGTAGGGGTGGAGAAGGAGGGGTTAAGTAGATGATACAAGGGAGTCAAATATAGGGGGCGTATGCAGAGGGTGAAATGGGTAAAAGAGATCAAATATATGGTAGCTGAAGGCAACTGGACTCTGGGTGGTAAACACACAAGAGCATATACAGATATCAAATTATAATGTACAGCTGAAAATTATATAATTGTATTAACCAATATTATCCCAATAAACTTAATTTAAAAAAAAAAGAAAAACAAACAAACAAACAAACAAAAAACGCCAAGAAGCCCAGAGGTATGATTTGGCTGTATCTCTCCCATTTGATTTAGAGAGTGGGGTACTTAAGCTGGAACGCTTCTCTTTACCCTGATATGGTTTCTCCATGAATGTATTATAAGAATAGGCATTGAGAGGTGTGATGGGTAATTTTACATGTCAACTTCACTGGGCCATGAGGTGCTCAGATTAAATAATATCCAGGTGCATCTGTGAAGGTGTTTTCAAAAGATATTAGCATTTAAATTGGTGGACTCAGTAAAGGAATTGTTCTTCCCATGGTGGTGGTGGTGGTGAGGGTGGGGAGAGGAATCATCCAATCCCCTGAGGACCTGAATAGAATGAAAGGCAAAAGGAGAAGGAAGGAGGAATTTGTCCCTTTTTCTGACTCCTGAGCTGAGACACTTCATTTCATCTTCTGACGTTGGACTAGAGTTTTTACACCACCAGCTTCCTTGGTTCTCAGGCCTTCAGACGGACTTTTTTATAGTTTTTATTTTTTTTAACACCACCACCTTTCCTGGGTCTTCAGCTTGCAGACTGCAGATTTGTGGGACTTCTTTGTCTCCATAATTGAGCCAATTGCTCATTTTATATATATTGTATTATTTTTTATACATACATTATATGTAGATATATATCCTATTGGTTCTTTTTCTTTGGAGAACCCTGACTAACACAAGGAGATTATGGTGTATTCCTAAACTCTGAAGCCAGTCATTGAGATCACAGGGCAGGGACAGGAATCTGTCCTCCTTGGTAAGCACTGCTGTTTCCACAAAGCAATCTTTCCTCTCTGAGGGTAGTCTTTGATGGGTAATTATGCGGGGGCTGCTTGTCCAGATTTTAGCATGGCTGCTTCTCATTGCTGGAGTTTCAGCCCTTTTTGGAGAAGCCTCTTGAGACGATCTTTACTTAATGTCGCTCTTTATCTTCCAATACCATCACCATTTGTTTGTTCTTTTTATATCCACTCCCATTCGACTCTGTACTCCACGACAGTGCAGACCATATCTGTAGGTCACAGGAATGTTTTTTGGGTCTAGAGCAGTGCCTGGCAATGATCAGGTACACCATAACTATCAGCTGAATAAATGAATGATTCTTGATTATGATTTATACCCTGACTCATTAAATTTTCAAAATAGGAAGTGTAATTTTTGTAAATAATGAATTTCTATTTATTAGGACTTTTGGAGATGGAATCTCAGTCCACACTATCCTTAGTCTAGGGCTCAGTCTCCTTCAATTCCTCCAGGTCGCCTACCAATCTGAGGAGAACCCAGTGATGTAAGGTTTTTGAAAATGTCTCGGAAAATATAAAGGATTGTGTGGTAGCAACCTTTACTATTTGGGGGAGGGGGAAGCATGTAATCTTTACAGTGGCAAAAATATTTAAATAGCAAAGCGTTTTTGTCCTCCGAGTAGAAATACAGATGCTGTCAAGGTGCTCATTAGAAAAAATTGTATTGAAAGAATGCCCTTCTGTAACATCTAGATTGGTGTAGCCATTTACGATCAGTCCACAGTGTCCTAAGTTTGCAGTCCTGATATTTCCTAGTGACTTAGGACAGGTTTAGAGGAAAGAGTACAGGATGAAATTTAGTGTATTTGTTTTCTTTATCAATATTTTAAAAATATGTATTTTGTATTTTGAAACCAACATAAACTTACAGAAAAGTTGCAAGGAAAATACAGAGAACATTCTTTTTCTGAGCTGTTTGAGAGAAAGCTTCCGAATGAATGTCCCATCATCCCCAAATGTGTTAGTGTGTATTTCCTACAAATAAAGACATTTCCTGCAGAACCCCAACACAGCTATCAAAATCAGGAAATTAACATTTATACTTTATTTCCATCAATTTTAGATCCCATTTCTATACCATAGCAAACTGATTTATAATCATTTTTGTATTTTTTTGCATTTGCCAAAAAAAAAAAAAAAAAACCCTGGGAAAACAACCTTTTTCCAAATAAATTACAAATAATTGCTATTTTTTTGTGTGGCAAATTAATTTTGACCTTATTGTAGCCTTATATGGTCACTTAATTTTATGTAGAAGGAACAATATTCTGGTGGTTTTAATATTCTTTATTTCTTAACATGTTTTACTGTTTTGACAGAACTGACAGAGCCATGGTCACTAGGAGCTTGTGTGATTGGAACTCTTGTTCAGGACCTTCTTCAGATTATCTTTAAACTAAAGTGTTTCTATCTTCTCCTCCAACTCCTTCTGCTGATGCCATAGAATACTGTATTCTGGGCTGGGCTTTCTCATTTCTCTGGAGCATTCTGAGAACCCCAGGCTCTACCCTTTACTCCCTAGCTGGTCATATGCTCAGTCAGCAGGTTTGTAAGCAAAAAGTATTTCACAAATCTGTGAGACGGTTAGAAGACTCATGCTATGCAGGTGGGTAGAATATAGGAATGCAGCTGCATTACTTAACACGGCGTGCAAGAACTTACCACATGTTTCCACCCATGCCACACAGGTAAACAGAACCGGGGAAAAAAAGTATTAATTGTTTTTTCTCATTACACAAATAATATATTATAGTAGTATTTTATTTAGAGAGTATGGAAAGGGAAAATAAGAAGATACATGATAGATGACAGTATTTACTAGTGAATATAAAAACATTCTGTCTACGACCTGTTTTTTTCACTTAGCAATGTCATTAGCTACTTCCTGTATTACTGATATTTTATACAATAGAATTTCTCCAAGTTTATTCCAGTAAAACAAGTGCTGTGGTTAGATTTGGTAAATGCAGTACATCATATCACTTTAAATAAGGTAAGCTGTTTAGTCTGGTTTAACTCAGTGTTTCTCAAACCATTTGACCACAGGACTTTTTTGTTGTTGTTAAATTGTATTTGCACACTGTGATAAATACTCTTTTTTTCTACAACATGTGTTTATGGCTATAGAACATTTCATCACATTATATCAGTTAATTCAGAGGCAAATGGCAGAAAATTCAATCACAGATAATTTGTCTTTTGGTTTGTGGGTCACTAGAGCTTGAGATACATTCAGACTTGATAGAGAAAATAGCATATCACAGAAGGATCCTGGATGTGATAACTGGATGACAGAAACTCTAGAGTAGTCTCTACTGGAAAAGGAGAGACTATGTTTCGTTGATGAGGAAGGGCCTCTGTGGGTGTTTGGGAGCTAAAGAATGGGTAGAGACAAATATTTTAGATTATCTAGCCAAAGGCTATTCACCATGCCCTTCCCCTTGACCCCCACTGAACTTACACCTGAGAGCAGGAACCATCAAACTGCAGTAACCACTAGGTGTGCACCCCAGCTCCTTCAGTTCAGGGAATTGTGTTCTAGGTAAAATCTAAAACTGATATCTTAGCTGGAGTGGCAATGAGAGATACTATGGAGTGGATGGGTGACTTCTAAGTGCACAGAGGGAGGGAGAATCCAAAACTTAGAATTCATATGCCAAGTATATGGAAGTTAAACATGTTCATTTTAAAAATATAGGTTTTGAAATTTTGAAGAGAAAATTATGTTATTTAGCAAAAGGCATTCTAACATTTTCAGATTATGAAAGTTGACCTCTATTAGTTCTTCAAAAGAAAAACCGATTGAAGTGTTGGGGGCTAGCAGCTAGCTACAAGGGGAAGAAAGACAGTGTCAGAGCAGCATGGGAGTGGACAAGGGAGTGGTTAATGAAGCTTAGCTTTCAGGGCACCGCATTTGCATGAACACTTTCTAAGACCCTATATCTAATTTTGTATTTATAATTTTGTAATGCTTGTCTTCAAAGGGGCCCTCAAAATAGTATAGGCTTCGGGCCTCTAACTTAGTTCTTCCCCAGGAAACAGTAAGACGTGGAGGAGGAAGTGATGGAGGAGGAGTTGTTCCTAGTGGCAGGAATGAAGAAGAAAACTTTAAGAGCCAGGGAGGTTAATGTGGATTTTAGGTGGATTGTTGCGCTGCAGTGAGATGTAGATTCCTTCTGCACTCACACTTCTGGTGGCACTTTAGGAACTTCCAGAAGCAGGGAAATGTCTACTTGTGAGTAGATACAGTGAGGTAAAGGGTCAGCATGAACAGGAGATGGGACGCAGAGAGGCAGCAACAATTCAGTGGCAGATGGGCACAGAGGGCGGCTAGGAAAAATTTAAGTCCTCTGCTCTCTCGGATGTTTGGAGACACCAGATGCCCCACTGTATGTGATATGGGAATCTCGCTTCCTTTGTTTATGTCTTAAAGAAGACTACTCTTGCAGGGTGAAGTACTTTGCAGCCTCCTGCATGCCTGACATTTGGGACACGTCTTTAAATACAATAGAGAAGTAACAATTAGGATTCACATTTGGGTTAATTTGAGGAATAGTCCCAGAGAAAGACTATGACTGGCTAAACCCAGGTGAATTTTTGGTGTTAGTCTCTTAGATAGGGGAGGTAAGTAGCCCTGGTAGATAGAAATTAACAGAAGATAAGCTGGATATGAAAGATGAGGACAATTCAGGCAGGAAATAAAGAGCCCTTGAAGTTTTCTGCAAAGGAAATCAATATTTTAAAGAAAGCTTTACCTTACACCCCATCTCCAAGTCTGTTTCCTGTAAAATTAATTATACCTTATGCTTTTCAATTAGATTAGACACAAATATCTATTATTTCAAATTGTTTATATCTAAGTCTTCTGTTCCGGAGCAGGAAAGAAGAGCATAGATAAT
This sequence comes from Pteropus alecto, assembly GCF_000325575.1. Classification (NCBI taxonomy): domain Eukaryota; kingdom Metazoa; phylum Chordata; class Mammalia; order Chiroptera; family Pteropodidae; genus Pteropus; species Pteropus alecto. Next base: position 9,667,537 of record NW_006432943.1, read on the forward strand.
TACTGAAAGAGTGCATTGCAAATGTAAGCATTTGATATGGAAAGACTATGAAAGGATGAATGACTAGTGACTTGTCCACTGCAGGTCTGTGGAGCTCCCAGATCTGCCATCTCTAGTAAAACTCCTTCTACTGTTTCTCACTATATATAAGTGAGTGTCCATGAAAACAATTGTTTCATCTAGCTCTGGATGTAAAATACTTCTGAAATTACTGACAAATTTTATTTTCAATGAAGAGTTACTATAGAGATGCCTTTGAAAATACTCACATTTCATAAGCATTTGCACATTTCCAATTAAAAAGACACTTTTAAAATGTTGGTGAAATCTTTTCTCTGTAGAAAATCTTTGTCTGATTTCCAAGCCTCCTTCCTGTTCTCTTGGCTTCCCGGAGTTCTGCTTTCTCTGGTTGGACCGTTCCCCAGATGGGTTGCAGGTTTGGTAGCATTCCTCTGAAGACAGAGATAGATGAGGTGTGCGAGTTTGTTGATGTTCACATGGTATTTTTAGTCCATGGTTAGCAAAAGTAAAGACAGCAGCAGGCTGTCTTTTCTTGAATATGAGATTTCACATCTCTCCTGTGAAAGTCCCTTTCTTCAGGACAATCTGTTTTAACTGGCTACCCCTGGTGCCCCTGGTCTTGCTGCCAGAACTGCTGCCTGAATCCTGAGCCTCACCATTGCCAGGAACCTCTCTACTCTTCAAACAGTTTGATCTGTAGTCTGTCCTGAGAATTGGCATTAAAGATGATAATTATAATTACTTTAGCTAAATGTGTTTCTAAAGGATGTGGATTTTTGTCCATCTTAGGAAGTGCTAGCTGCAGGGCTTCTTAGCTATGGTTGTTCCCTGGTAGGCTCAGAATGTAGTGTAGAAAGAACTCTAGCTTTCAGCTTTCATGTTTATCCTGATCCTCATCCAAATAATGTACTATTGCAAAACTGATTTAAAGTTTCTTTACAGTTTATTTTACTTAAAATAAAAATAGATGTACTTAGATGGTATACATTTCTACTCCATCACTAAATGGAGAAAAAAGGTATATATGTGTATGTGAGTGTGTGCTTTATTGTGTGTATATATATATATACACATCATATATATGTGTGTGTGTATATAGTCATGTGTCACTTAACAACTTAAGGAATATGTTCTCAGAAATTCATTGTTAGGTGATTTCATCATTATGTGAACATCATAGAGTGCACTTACACAAACCTAGATGGTATAGCCTCCTACACACCTAGGTTCTTTGGTATAATCTATTGCTTCTAGGCTACAAACCTGTATAGCATGTTACTGTACTGAATACTATATAGAATTGTAACACAATGGTAAACATTTGTACATTTCAACATAGAAAAGGTATGGTAAAAATATGGTATAAAAGATAAAAGGGCACTTACCGTGAATGAAATTTGCAGTACTGGAAGTTGCTCTGGGTGAGTCGGTCAGTGAGTGGTGAGTGGTGAGTGGTGAGTGGCCCAGGACATGACTGTACTTTACTGTAAACTTTTAAAACACTGTATACTTAGGCTACACAAAGTTTATTGTGCTATAATGTTATGACAGCTGTGAAGGCACTAAGCGATAGGAACATTTCAGCACTGTTCAATTTTATGGGACCCCCGTCGTACATGCAGGTCACCACTGACCCGAATGTCATTGTGTGGTGCATGACTATATAGCTCTAGCTCCACCCACACTCTTATGCCGAGCTTTCATTCCCACTTTTCTGTTTTTCATTTATGTATCACGTGCCCTACCTTGATTCTTGTCATGATGAGAATTCCTTATTTTTAACAATCTCAATAACCTGGTTGTGATATTATCCTATAGTTTTGCAAGATGTTACCGTTGGTGGAAACTGAGTAAAGAGTGCATAGGATATCTCTGTATTATTTCTTACAACTAATGTTAATTTATAATTACATCACAATAAAAAATGTTTAATTCAAAATTTTTAAGAAGTAAAGTGGTTCAGGAAAATGGAGCATGGCTTACTTTTTAATGTCTTAAGGTGCCAACAATAAGAGAAAAGCAGCACATATGTTTAGTGGCTTTGGAATTGAGATGGGATGTTAACATTAATTTCAGATAAAATATTTATTTCACATGCAAAAATTACCTGAAGCATAAAGATTTAAATAAGGTCATTGAGAAGACATATCACTCAAGTTTAGACTCACCACGAATAAGGTTGACTCAAACATCCTCTAGGAAGTAAATTATAGGTGGGAAATAGTCCTAAAGCCAGACAGCAGGTCTCTCACTCTGCAGGACTTAGATTTTACCACAAGAGGGCGCAATAATTTCAGCTGTTACATGGGCAAAAGGAACAGGCACGGAGAGGACTTCAAACAAGAATAGAGAGAGATACGGAAATGATGCTCTTTTAGAAACCACGTTCTTGATTAAATAACTACTCTGAAGGCTATGTTTGTAGTTAGTTTTTTTTTTTTTTTTAACTACTGTAAACAGTTGATAAAAGTTGGTAAGTACTGGGCAAATGAAGGAAAGGGAAGCAGGTCATAAAAGGTGCACAAGAAAAGGGAGTTTTGATTAGGACCTAGTCTCAGAAGGCTCAGACGGAAGCCCTCTGTCTTACTTCCTGTGGAGATGCTAACACATACATCCATGCAGCTAGGCATCAGTTATCCAGGTGGGTGTGAGGCTGATTTCCTATGCTTTAGATGCTTATTACAAA
>NW_006432943.1:9670267-9720601 GCF_000325575.1 Pteropus alecto
CCCAAAAGAACTTATCCAAAACCTTTGGACACTTCAGTTAGATCACGGCTACAAAAGGGGGTCAGAGATGAGAGAGCGTGCCGACGGGATTGTGGCTATGAGATTAACAAAGAGAATTATAGAATGTATGTATCCTTTTTCTTTAGTAGCAGAATAATGGGGTTTCTATCATCCAAATCTTAGTCTAGAAACGAGCTTCGGAGGGCCAGTCAGAGGATTATGTAGTGAGTTCTCTGTTGGGAGGTACAGACATCCTGTGCCCCACCTAATCCCGGTAGACTGAAAGGGACTCTCGACAGAACTTGACTCCTATCAGGAATTCCAAAGAGTGAAAGGGGTGGGCTGCTGGATGCCCAAGGACTGAGAAAGGAGGTATAAGTGACCAGTCCTCCAAGAGCAGTATTCGCCTTAGTCAGGGTAGTGCAAGAGGTTTTTCGAAGACTGCCCCATGAGAGAGACAGATTTAGCTTCCTGCCACCTAGGGAGCCTGAAGTCTCTCTCCACCCAAGTGAGGGCCTCTCCATTTCTTTACATCCCCCATCCTTCCCCTGCTTGGTCCCTGGAGCTGAGCAAGAGTTGCTGGAACCAGTGCTGAGCTGGAGAATGGGAGAAAATTTAAAGCTAAGCTCAGAATTTTGAAGATTGCATAAATTTGGACATTTTAAATGTTTCTGAATTAAGACTATTCTTATGATTAAAATTGATCTGAAATTTTATTAAAGAGTACCTAGAAAAGTAATGGATTTGCTCAATTCTTTATCTAGGGCCAGAACAGGACCCTCATGAATAAAGTTAAAGGGACAGTGGGAGGCCAAAGTGAAGATGTGTTTTGTACTGTGGGGTTCCTTTTATGTAATCTAAGGTATAAGCTAATTCGTAAATGTTGATCTGATGCTTGGCTTTGAATGCCTCCTGTTTTCCTGGCTGATTGAGAGAGTGCTTTTCATCTGAAAAGCGAGCTTTTTATCTTCTGAGCACTGGTCAATGGGTTAATAATATGGAGCAAAATTTTAAAAATACCCACAACACTGAACCACTTTTAGCAGCAGCAGATATGAGATACAATGACCTATTGACTAAATGTCCAAAATATATCAATCTGTGCATGCCTCAAATGGAATTCCTGATTTCCTTTCATACTCATCAAACCTGTCACTCCTTGTCTCGATGAATGACATCACCATTGATTTGGTTTCTCTGGATAAACTCCCAGAATTCTCTCTTGATTCCCCTTTTTCCTGTATCCTCCATCCAACCAACCTAAGAGGAGTTAATCAGCTCTGCCTTCAAAATGCATCCACATCTGATCGTTTTGCAACCTGACCAGCTCTCATAAGGACTCTTGCAATGGCCTCCTAGATGATATCCATACTTCTTTTGCCTCCTTACAATCTATTCCTCTAATAGCTAGACTCTCAAAATGGAAATCAGATTGCATTATTCTCTATCCCCAAATCTGTAACATGCTTGTGACATCCAAATCTTTACTGTGGTGGTCTCCGAGACCTTCCATGTTCTGACCTATGCCAGAATCACTGACATCATGTTTTACTTCTATTTTTCATGACTCCTACAATCCCATCAAGATCATTCACATCTCAGGGTCTTTTTCTTGTTTTTCCCCTATATCTTTTCATGGAGTGTTCCTTAAATCATTCAAAATATAATTCAATTTTCTGTTCAAATATCATCTCCTCAAAGAAGCCTTTTATTACCAGCCCATCTAAAAAAATGTACTCCTTCTGCAGCCACTAGCATTCTATCATATTGCTTCATTTTTCTTAACTGTTACCATCTGAAATTTTATTATTTGAGTTGATATATTCTCTGTCTGCCTCATGAGAACAGGCACCATGATTGTTATATTTCTTGAGCACTTGGGACAATCCTGACACTTAGTCATCATTCAACAATATTAATTTTAAAATATTTATTGATTAGTTAATTAACCTATTAATATTTAAGGAAATAAATATAAAGCATAATAAAAAAGAGTATTGGATATGGAGTTGTGGATTCCTAATTTAGTTTTTCCACTAATTAGTTGTGAGGGTTTTAACAAATAACTTTAATTTTTTGTCCCTCTCTTACTTCACTTTTATTTTTAAGGTAACTCAATGCCCTGAAATTCTGTGATGTCTAAAACACAGAGCCATCTCTGATATAGGATAACCCTTCTATTTATTTGTATTACGTATGCAGACATTATAAATCAATAAATTTACATAAATTCTTTGGATATATTTAGATATCCGTTTAATCCTTTTCTTTCTTCCTTTATTAAAGTTTTGTGGGTCACTTTCCATGTGCCAAGTTCTACTGTGTCAGGCGCTTGGAAGACAAAGACAAATCACACATGTTCTCTGCTTGCAAGAAGCTCATAATCTGTAAGGGAAGGCGGAGATATAAATAAATGAATTAGAATATAGTTTAAAAGTGCATAAGCAGAAATTTGTTTGATATACAAGGGTAAACCACTCTAACTGGGAGCTCAGAGTAGAATGAGAGAGGGAGATGGTGTAACATACCCTTTCTGAACACTAAGCTACTGGAGGAAAGGTAACAGCGGGAGATGTGGAGAGTGAAGTCGAGAAAGATAGCTGCTGAACAATCAGCTCACCGGCCTATGAATGTGAAAGTCCTTGACAATATTTATCACTGTAGTTTTGATGGAATGATGGACACAGAACCAAGATGCCGTGGATGGAGGGGTGATTGGAAGGGGTGGAAAAAGAGATCTGTTGTGTTGGCTTTTCTTTTGGAAAATTTGAGGAGGACAGGAGAGAACTAGGTAAGGAAAAGTGGTCAAGGAGAGATTTTTAAGGATAGAAGCAGCTTGGGCATGGTTGAGGAACTGAGTATAGCACTGGAGCTGAGTGAGAGCTTTGGCCTCTTCCTAAAGAATGGGATATAGAGTGCTGCTCTGTCAAAGGAGGGAGCTCTCCATCTTCTGTGACAGCAGGGAAGGGAGAGAGACTCAGGGCCATTTATAGGGCACAATAAGGAGGCAAGAAAGTCCCCGACGACCTGTACTTCCTTAGAGAAGTAATGCTGAGCTGAAGGGAGCAAAGGTTGGGCAGGAGACTGGAGGCGGCAAAACCCTGGAGAGCTTCTACGCGTGAGAGTGACAGCGGAAGTCCATCGGCTGACTAATACTTGGCAGATGAGGAGATAGTGTTTCTGTTACAATTACTCTCTCAACCTAATGAGTTACTTATTTTTGATGATTCCTGTCTTCCTCATGGGCTGTTAGTAAGCACTAAATTGTGCTTGAGCTTACTCTTATTTCCAAGGATAATTATTGTTAATACTATTTTGCTGTTTTAACCTCTTAATAAGAAAGCACACTAAACAATGATGCTGAGATCAGAAGGCTCAGCCCAAAGTTTCCCAATCAAGAAGTAATGGATGCACATTAGTCAGCTGAAGAATTTTACTTGTAAGCAGTAACACTTATCTATATTTCTTAGTTTCATCTTAATGACATAGATAGGCATGTGTATACATTCATTCATTTATTCAGTAAACATTGGTTTACCAACTGCTCTGTGCCAAGTACTCTGGCACTAATAAGGATTCAGCAATAGAAAACCCAGTCCTCACCTGTAAGGAGTGAATACTTCTGTGGATGTGGACCCAGCGCTTTATATATCTACAGAATGTCTAATAGTAAAACTAAATATTTCAAGTAAAATTAAATATTTAATGAAACTCATGTGGAATATTTTTGTTTTATAGAATTTAGGTTTTTTGTCATCCCTTTGGTGCTGCTGCTCATTTGCAGTCACTAAAACCAAATTTTATGAGTTACTAAATACATTTAGTACCCCAGAAATAAACAAGTAGTGTGGAAACAATAGTCTCTTGAACACTGCTTTATACCCTACCCTCTACCTTCAGCCTTCAAATTACCATTCTGTGCGGGAGCCTGCCATTCTTCTTAGCCATTTCTCTATGGAGGTCCCCAGCACTCTGTCAGGAGGAAGGAAATCTGGCTGCTTCCCAAGCTTCTGCCTTTGGCCTCTGGGGGGCGTTGTTGCCTTTTCTTATCCATTAATATCTATAATTTGGCTGGAGTAAAAAAGGTAATTCATATGCAATAATAAAAGAAACCTTGTAAGAAATTTCAACTTTATTACATTACTAAGAATCTGAGGTTTTATATTTGCCAATTGCTTCTTTATTTTTCATTATTAGAATGGTTATTTTGCAATATACATTTTATCTTTCAGCCACTGAGGTTGAAGAGGAGTTATGTTGACAATAATCAAAGGAAATTTCGAGCCTCCTTCCTTTTTTCCTTCCCTCTTTCCTTCCTTATTTCTTTCTTCCTTCCCTCCCTCTCCACTCCACCATCCCTACTTCCTTCTTCCCCTTCTTCCTTACCTTTTTCTCCCTCGTTCCCTCTCTTCCTCCCTTTCTTTTCTTATTCATTCCACAAATATTTACTGAGCATTTATTTATTCTTGCTAGGCTCTGTGTTAGGGTCTGAGGCTTTAAGGTGGAATATGAAACAGCCTTTGCCTCAGGGACCTTATAATCTAGACAGAGACAGACAATACAAGCCGTGACGGTACTACAGTGTGTTTAAGGCTATGATAACAATAGACATAAGACACTATGGGAAAACAGCATAAAAGAGAGGCTCATAAAACAGCATGGAGGTCAGGGAAGGCTTCCTTTGAGTTGATTCATAGAGGTTGAATAGGAGTTAGCCATGTGAAACAGGGTAGAGGAAAAGGAAAAATTTTGACTCCAAACGTAGAGCTTTTAGTTTAGATTCTTGATATAGGGGAAATTAATGAAAGAATTGCAATAAGCTTACTGTGGCATCTACTGAAGGGGACCAAGAAAGAATATATTTCTTTTCTGTATGTCTCTTTGAAATGTTAACTTCCTTTTCCATCTATTGATTTACAGGTGAGTTGAAATTTATTGGAGTACTATGCACCACATTTACTTGTCAGTTAATCTAGAATGAGAAGGTATGAGACTTAATTCTTTCTGCCCCACTGTAGCTCATTGTTTCTGATACCGTACTGTATGCCTGTAAGGGTGAACATGAGGCCTAGACATAAGTATTCATAATCCTCCCGACCAATAAGCAAGGATGTGAATCCCTTTATTTCATTTAACTTTCCACTGCGGGCAAAACTTTGTTTTAAACTCCATGAAGTAACTTTTCAACTCAGCTTACACATCAGAATTTCTCAGGAATTCATAAAAACATAGATGCCCCTATTTTACCCCAGCAATTTCTAATTTGGTGAATCTATGATAGTCCCTAGATATTTCTACTTAAAAAAAAAAGAAAGAAAAGAAACCCTTGTAAAGTAAAACATAGAGAATATAGTCAATAATATGGTAAAAACCATGTATAGTGCCAGTAGGTGCTAGACTAGACAGGGAGATCACTTTGTAAATTACATAAATGTCTAACTACTATGCCACATACCTGAAACTAATATAAAATAGTATTGAATGTCAACTGTAATTGAAAAATCAAAAAATTGGTAAAAGGTGAAGGAGAATAGGAGGTTCAAATTTCCAGGCATAAAACAAGTAAGTCATGGGAATGCGGTGTACAATATATGGAATATAGTCAGTAACATGATAGTATCGTTCAGTGTCAGATGGTTGCTGGACTAATCTTGGTGATCACTTCTGTAGGTGTATAAATGTTGAATAACTATGGTGTACACCTGAAACTCACACACTATCGTATGTTAGCTATATTTTAATAAAAACCTTTTAAAGAAAGAAAATGCATTTAAATAATAATGAAAACATCCCCTAATGATTTTGGTGTTGAAACTTGTTGAGAATCAAAGTCTTTGATTATATTCAGGCAGTATCTTGAGATGGAAATTTTAAACATTTTTAGTTATATAAATTTGACTCTGAATTCTGGTTCTGTCCCATATTAACTATGCAATCATGGCCAAGTTGCCAAACCTCCCTGAGCCTCAGATTCTCATCTGTGAAGTGGCAGAATAATATCTACCTCATAGGGTCGGTGTGCTCAGTAAAGGCTGGAACTCTTTCCTATAGAAAACAAAGGGGATTCATTGTATATCAGGCTTATAATAAAAGTGGAATCTTAGGAACCATCCTTTCTCAACCGAGCTAGTGAAACAATTAAAGCTCAAGTAACCATTCACATTTCTCAGTTTACCCTGTGGATGAGGTGACACAAAAAGTGACGGGGAGGGTGGCAGTATTAGAGGAGACCGATACTCTGTACTGTATTGATTACCCATGTTTGAAATAAGATTTGTTGAACACCTATTTTATACAAGGCCTATTTTTTTCTCTTAAAAATCCATAAATCTCTACCCCTTCTGATACTGTCATAGCTTAACCTCTCATTGGCTCACATTCTTCTAATAGACTCCTAACTGATCATCCGGACTTCAGCTTCATTCTGCTTCTGTATACATAATCACACGGCTTCCCTGCTTAGATTTCTTCTCTTCTAAGATCCCATCCAAGCTCCTAAGCAGAGAAAACAAAGCCCTTAAGAGTTGCCTACTTCTTTATCTTTATCTTGTACCATCTCCTTGTTGAGAAAGAACTATAATGAAGCATTAATGATTCTGAGCAAAATCTCCTGTCCTGGTGCCTTTTATTCAAGACAACCCCTCTGCTTGGTAAAACCCTTCTACCCTTTTCTGTCTAATGAAAGACAAAGTTTTTAACCTTTATTTATTGAGTGCCTAGTTTGAGCAGACCAAACTAAGATATTTGAAGACATTTCACTTATTTCTTGAATCCCCTTATGTGCTATGTATTGTTACTCTTCCTTTTTATCATAAAGGAAACTGAGGTCAAGGGAGTTTAATGTTTTATGGGAACATCCTCCCCTATCCTCCCAGGGTCCTTCGTCTATTCTCTTATAACTGCTTTTTTAGTATGGAAATTGAATGAAAGGAAGGAAGGAAGGAAGGAAGGAAGGAAGGAAGGAAGGAAGGGAGGGAGGAAGGAAGGAAGGAAGGAAGGAAGGAAGGGAGGGAGAGAGGGAGGGAGGGAAAAAGAAAGAAACAGTAAATGTAAAAGCAGGAATTTGGTCTTCATCATGTTTGAATGTTCCTTATGCGGCACAATGATGGACTTGTATGTATATAGGTCAATTAAATAAATGGGTCTATGACTCCTTTGTTTCTAGACGCTAAGCTTTAAAAACTGAATAAATCCATTCCTTTACATCCAGGACTAAAATCAACATCTAAATAAGTTCAAATTCAGTTCAACCGTCCTCTTCAATAACTGTGAAAGAGGAATATACTTAATTTTCATTAGCCTCTACAGGCGCTCTATCAATTCCATTTTTGTCATCAGTTCAATGTACCCCAGTTCAGTGGCCCCCTCCCGCCCCTCTCATCACCTCCACTCACTTCTGCCCTATATCCTCAATGAAGACAGACAAGGTATGAAATAGATAAACAAAATAAAGTAAAACAAAACCCAAAGCACCTTTGGTAAACAAACAAACAAACAAAACAAAACAAACAACAGCAAAACATTAGCAAAACTTTTATCTCCAACAACATAGAGTTTTTGCTTTTACAAAATGGACCGCCATTTTCAAAAAACACTCCCCGTTCCCAAAGCCTGTCCTGGTTAAATAAATGCCGCCTTGTGCTAAGAGTTAATTATGTTTCTTTACAAATAAACCTGGCTATCTTTGCTTCTTTAACGATGGCTTTGTGTTTAGAAATCCATGGAAATGTTACATGATGTTGAACCATGTATCATAGCTCATAAAAATCCACGATTTGCTAAACAAACATTCCTTGATTAATAAAACGCGGCGAGTGTTTCAATAAAAAGGGCGCAGCTCTATATTGTGGAGGGTTTGCTAGTCACACATCTCAGTTTTGTAGTGATAAAGCAGTCATTAAAACAAGTGAGCTTTTTAAAATTATAGCTGCCAAGCCAGATGAGGTTTATCTGAAGGGTGATTAAATGTGAGGGTATTCACTTCACATTCCAGGACAATCCCTGAGAACCCAGCTATAAAAATAAAAGAGAGAGAGAGGTCAGAATCATGGGGACAGGGGCTTTGACAGGAGCAGTTCTGGATTTCTGCTTTGGACATCTTGGGGTGAAAGCAAGATGCCTTCTGAAAGAAGAATTTTAAAAGACCTCTATAGTCAAAGAGATGCCGCCACATTAAAAACTTAGTGCTTTCATTTCCCCAGGTAGACCTTTCACTGAAATAAGGGATCATATACAATCTCAAAATGTACTTCTTGTTGGTTAGAATTTCTCACCAACAAAACATTGTCCAATCCTCCAAGAACCATTTTCTGTTAAAGAACAGTGACAGAAAAGTAGAAATTGGAACCAGATTTTTAAGAGGAAAAAAGTTCATTGCAGTTATGTATATAAGCACCTCAAAACCCACATGAGTCATGAATGAAAACTAGCTCCTTCGTACTCATTTTATGCTAAGAATTTTGTTTAATTCAAGTTGTATTTTATAAAATAGCAAGATATATAGTCAGTGTATAAAAAGATCTAAGAAAACACCTAAAGTTTTCTCAGTTTTTCTAAGAATTAGATGGATAAATGATCAAAAACAAAACAAAAAGAATGTTGAAAAAATATTCAAACTCAATAACAATGAGCTGAATGCAATTTAAAAGAACAGTGAGATACAATTAGCAGAGATTGTAAAAATAGAGATCACTCGGCATAGTTGACAGTACAGTGACATAGGCAATCTCGTACATGTGTAGCATGAGACAGACTAAATTACAACAGGCTTTTTAAACAAACTTTTGGCTGTTCTTATATAGAATCTCTAAGATGTCATATCCTTGGAAACAGTCATTCCATTTCAGAGAATCTATTTTAAGGGAATAATTAAAGAAAAGAAACTTTGCACACAAATATGCTTAATGTAGCATAATTTAAATAGCTGCTAACTTGAAACCACCTAAAGATCCAACAATGGAGGAATAGTTGAGAAAATATGACACATCATTTAAACTGACATTTACAAAGATTTTTTGTGCATGTCATAGGAAATGTTAATAATTTAATTTTATTTACTGCATTCTCTCAACTAAGTGAAAGGTCCTCCTCCTCCTACTAATATTACCAATAAAAGCCAAAATGTATCTAGCACTGGGAATGTGACATATGCTCTTCTAAGTCCGATGTGCATTAATTTATTTAATTCTTACAACTATCCAGTGAGGTAAGTGCTGCTACTATCCCCACTGTACAGATGAGGAAACTGAGCCATATGGAGATTAAATAATTTGTCCCAAGTCACACAGTTGAAAGTGGCAAGGCTAGGTTTTTAAAAAGATTTATTGAGATATAACTCACATATCATAAAATTCACTCTTTTAAAGTGTATAATTCATAGTGTGGAGTTGAATGGACACTGGTCACAGGAAGTATCTTTGAAGTAGAAGGGATTTGAGAGAAGAATTTTCTGGAATCTGAGCAATTTCCTTGCATAGTGCATGAAGACAGAGAACTATGCCTTTTTCTTTCTCCCTGTGGGGTTCCAGGGCCTAGCAGAGCACTGGGCCCATGTTTTTTGTATGAATGAATAAATGAGTGTCCTAGTGAACTGGAGACTAATTCTCAACACCAACAATACCCAGCTGGCTAAGCCTGGGTTTCCTGATTCCACACTTCCTCTCCGACCTTTAGCTAGGGTTGAGCTTCTGGTTTCGGAACTGCCCACCTGGTTCTGACCCACTGCCTTGTTTGACCTACCTGTGCACTGTGACTCAGGATGACTTTTCTCTGGGCTCTTGACTTCCAGCTTCATTTGAAGATAGTCCAGCCCGTTTCTGTGCTGACTGTCTACACTGCTCACTCAGCTCTTTCTTGGGTCTTTCGGGGTGGTTCCCAGCTTGTTCCAATCATTGTCAGCCTTGCCTGCTTCCATTAAAGAAATTCTCTTGGTCTGGTTCAACTTTTTCCAATGAATGTCCTCCTACTTGTATTTCCTAGTCCCCGTATATCATGCAGTAAAGAATTTAGCGAAAAAAGAAGCTCTAAAATCTTCTCTCCTGCAAAGTGTCTCTCTCTTCTGTTTATAAAAAGAAAAAAAGACTTGGAATTTGGTTTAGGTTTTGTTTGGAGTAAGAATTCTGCTATAAACAAAAAGTTAAAATAATCACTATTCTACCCTTTTCCATAGGAAATCTATGTAAAAGTATCTCCTATGACTCCAAACCTGTCTTCTTCTCACTTGCTCTATAAGACATTTTTTTTTTTAACTATCTACATAAATATTTCTACTTGAACATCTTATTATTAAGCTCAATGGCAACAGAACCAAACTTACCATTTTTCTCACTCTACCTTTCTTCCCCACTTCTATTAATTGAAGTCACTATTGGCATAGTCACTTAGTCATTTTCATCTCTTTCCTACTTTTCATGTTCTTATCTTTATCCAGATAGTAGTCTCAAATGAAGTTTTTATTTTTTTCTTTTAAAATGCCTTCGATATTGACTCTTATTTTTTATTTCACATCTAAGATCTTACCACTCAGCCACATACGCCTAAAAATGTTTCTCTGTTGACTTCAGTGGCTGTGGAATTTTTTATTCTATATTTTCCTTTCTTAGCATTGCTAGAATAACTAGTAAAGACTGTTTCTACAGTCTCCAACTCAACACTCCTCAATGTCTTTTCCTTAAATTGCATGGTTCCTATTTTTCAAATTTCTCCACTATCTCATCTCAACCTACCAATTCAAAGCAATTGTTTTTTTAACTTCTTAAGTGTTTCCTTGGTTTTAGACAGGCTCACGGACCCAGGCGTACACTATGAATATGCCTGTCTCATTCAGTTCTCCCACCAGTCCAAATCCCTCTCATTCTACACAATTTTCCTTTTTAAGGAAAACATATCTTAGTCATTAGTAATCAGACACTGTTGGTCTATAGAGCAAATGTAGTTTTTAACTATATTAGTTACACTAGATATTAACTAGTTATCTCTTACTTTTTTATATCAATTGATCTTTCCCGAAAGAAATGTAATCCATTTGGGGGCTAAAATCTATGCCATCCAATCCTTTTGTGTTTCCTATTATCTAGCATATGTGCACAATAATATCTTTTGCATAAGTGATTGGGGAAGAAGAAAGTTTTAAGCCAACAAAGGGAATATATGCGACACTCTTTGGAAGAACTTTGTCACTTCCTTTGTATATGACACCTGATTTAGAGATTTAAACACTTTGGGGTGATTTTGCACTCCACCATTTTTGTGTGACCTCTTCAGTGGTGTTCAAATGAGATGTTTAACTTCCAACTCTGTATATTTATAGTCATCGGTATCAGAATACTTCTGACTGTACTCCCATGTGTCTGACAATAATAATCTTTGGGATCGAGAGTGCCACACTTAGGTAAAGATAACTGCCAACTGCTTCTCCTGTGATCTCATAGGTCATGTCAGAGTACTCTGGGGCTTGAATTGAGACTTTTTAGAGGCATCCTTGACCATCTCCAAAATGAATACTCTCCACCTTCTTGGTATTTGCTCTGCATACCTGGAATCTCCTTTTCTTTTCTTGACTCCTGTCTCTGTGCCAGATTACTTCTACACCATTAACAGAGTTTCCTACTTTTCTTCCAAAGAGTCACCTAAAACTCACAAATTTGCATCCTATGTGTTCCCTGAGCCCTCTGTGCATGTCTCACATGATAGCACTTACCGAGTGATAACGTTATTGGCTGTTAACTTGACTAAATTTCCACTGGACTGTAAACTTTAAAAGGGCAGGGGATAAGCTTGTCCTTTTGAGCATTATATCTCCAACTCAGGTGTATGGAATGAAGGTCAACTATATAGCAATAAATATTTGCAATTTAAGATAATTGAGTGGTTAAATGATCTATTACATTTGTTGTTTTCTGTAATTAAATTCCATACTTTATTTGAAGTTTCCTATAATATATATGATTTTTCAATGCCATGTATTCAATTATATGTATTATTTTTCAATTATATATAATAGGAAATTCTATATATTATATCTTCCTATAACTCTTAATGCATTCCCAATCCTTGTCATTATTCACACATTCTACATCATTATAGCAATACTATTTTGTGTTGTTTTATTTAAATAGAAACAAACCCAACTCCTTGGAAATATGAATACAGTCTTATTTTTAAAAATCTGTAATTCATTTTAAAATAACTTAAGCATTCAATCCTTACAGTCTTTTAAGGTAACTTATATTTCCTGTGGTACTTATATTTCCAAGAAGTTGGGCTTGTTTCTTTTTCTTTGGATTCTATAAACAGCAATAACTATGAACTTTGCACCTTGTGATTGTTCCAGAACCTTTAGTAAAAAGTTATACAGGTAGCTTGAGAGACAGGGTAACTATGTAGAATCTGGACATTGAGTTTTGAATAAGGATAATTATTGTTAAATTCAGTTACCTTTACTAAAGGGCAGATTTCTTTTTAAAAGTGCTTTCAGGTCAGTTTATCATTTTTCTGGAGAAAATTGTGTCCTGGAACAAATGGAGTAATCAGTTATTTAAGCTTCTATGGTCAAGTAGATCCCCTTTAGGGTGAAAGGACAGTGGTCCAAACTCTTACTCAGATTTTGTTATACCAGTCATCAGACCTGGAGAGCCCATTCATCATGAGAAGTCTAGGTTGGGCTAGAATTTCTGAGAAGTTAGGCTGAGTGGGGTGAATGGAAATAAATATGTTTGTTATAAATTCATTTGTTCTCTTTACAGAAAAACTACATGTGAGAGAATGAGTCACATTCAGACTAGATCCCAAGATGGCATTCGCGGGCATTCTCCAGGTTTAGTGGATAATTTACGGAACTATTCAGAGCACTTGCTGTAAGGCTTTATGATGGATTGTGCCTGCAGACCACCAGTAAGTGAAAACTAACGGCCTTTATCTCATTGGAGTGAGTCATTTAAAAAAAGAATCTTCAGTAATTGACATTTTCCACTGTGCCATTTCTTCCGGGACTTGGGTTTCATCACATCTATTGTTTGCTTGTCTTATCCTGTAGTAATTGAAAATACAATCTTGTTTGGCTAGGAGTTTGTGTCGCAGCCAACTTCCTTTTTCAGGGTCAAAAATACATCTTTGAGAAAAAATACTAGCAACCTACGATGGTTGTGATAACTCTGTGAGGAGACAGAGTCTTCAATAGTCACATGTCAGCAAATATTTTGTTGAGACCCAAGGGACTGTGACAGTAAACTAACAATAATAACATTATTTTATTGACTTTTGGCCCCATCAATTTGCTGGAACAGAAAATATGGTTATGTTACAAATAATACCATGGCCTTCAGAACAACCCTTCAAAGGCTTAGAGGCCTGAAGGTAAGACAGACCCCTGAAAGAACAATCCATTAGTCACAGTATTAGTCAGTATTCTAAGCCTCTACTCATTTCCTTTTCGTATTTTAACAAGTTTAAATATTTTAGAAGAATTTACTTATCTCATTAAACTGTGTATTTAAAAACAAACAAAGTAACAAAAATTCATTTAAAGTTTTAAGTAAAACTTTCCAATTTGGCAGAGGTACTAAATTAATTTCCAGCAATTACTCAGCATAGTCACATAGTTGGGGGGAAATAATGATGAGCAAACCAAGTCTGAGCTTGTAGATCAGCATTCAGAGACATGGGTTCAAATCTTAACTCTACTGCTGTGTAACCAGGAAAAAGTCAATAATCTATCTAGGCCTCCATGTTTCTTTGAAGTGTACATTTTTGAAGAGCTTTTTATGTGCTTAGCACTGTTCTAAGAATTTTCTACTGAATCTCTACAATGTTATCAGGTAAGTAAATCCTCTACTTTCATTTTAAGGATGGAGACAGTGAAGCAGGGAGAGGTTGAAAGACATCTGTGGGAATGGAGCAAGGAGGAGGCAGAACTAGAATTCTGACCAAGCTGGAATGGTAGCCAGTGCTACTGACCACTCTGCAGTGCTACTGTGCCAAACACTTCCCTTATCCATAAACACAAGAAACTTCTTGTGAAAAGTCTTTTTTATTTCTTTCTCTTAGGCTTAGTGGCTAGTCAGGCCTCGAAAAATAGAAACTTCAAAATAACTAAGGTAAGAAAGACCTTTCTAAAGGTTTTCTTGGGAGCTAAAAATTTTAAGAAGGTTACTGACTTATAAAAAAAGTTTTAATTTGATATGGGTTCCCAACAGATTCATAAAAATCTTCCAAAATATTGAGATTTACTGGCTAAATTCTAAGCCTGTTACTTTGGCCAGCGCTGAGCTAATGTTCTTGGAGCCTTCATGCCGCAATCAATGATTTCTGTATTCTCATTAGATCTGTCGGGTTAAACCCTTGGACCTATATACCACCACATGATTTTGAGAATCTTCAAATACACATTGTAAATTCATGTAAAAGAATTAAATTGCATGTATTGTACTAAAAATTGGGTTCTGATTGCACTTCAAAAAAAAAAATGTTTTTTCTTATCAGTAACCAAACTGTATTCTTGGTGTTTAATTCTTCTAAGACTGTGCATTGTTTGATGGCCAAGCATGGAGTTGAAAAGCTTGATTTCATTTAATTAATCTATAATTAATTATTCAAAATGTTAAATTTAGCTGTGTGATAGAATAATCATGGAAAAATCACAGGAAATGTGTATTTGCCATAGAGGGATTTGAAATGAGAGCTGTTTTTTCTCCTTCTCCCAATTATATATGTGCTTGTGGGTGCTTCTTTGTGAGAAAGTTCAAAAAAGGATGGCTTTAGAAGTAAAGAGCAGTCATTAAACATTTATTTAATTACTAATTCTTTCAAAAGCTTTTTGAAGAAATTTGGCTTCTGTTTTTTTTTTTTTTTTTTATCCTCTGACTACACCTTGTGAAATACATTTTGGATATCCACCTCATCTTTCACCTTGCCCTTGATTTCTCATTCTCTCGTGACTCATAGTGGCAACTACACCCCTTCTTTTCCCCACCTCCCAAAAATGTGTGGCAGCTGCTATAGAAATACTTCTGAGTTCGTCAGAAGTGAGGCAGGATGCCAAATGGCTGATTCACTCTCCAGAACTTGGAGGAAGACAATTAGAGAATTAAAGGTTGTGACTTGAGTTGTGGGGGTAATGACTTATACAGCGGTTTATGCAAGCTTACTTACTACCTGTGACATCACAGGAAATTCATTTTTTTAAAAATTTATATACCTACACTACCTACTCCCATCTTAATCTGTTGGATATGGGTATATATCAGGCAAAAAAAGCTATGACAATTCTTTCTAAGATCTTTTAGACAAGTTTTCGAATAGAAAAAGTAGCCAGCAACTTACACTTAGGATCATTTCCATTTCATTTTTCTTGAAACAGGCCTAATACAGTAACCAAATTCCTTAGGTAAGGGTTCTAGAGGAGGCCCCAAAATGTGGATCAAGTACATGGAATTACTATTAATCATTATAATTACCTCATACATTTGAGCTGAGAAACATTCTATTATGGAACTTGAAGTATCTAAGAAATAAAAGCAAAACAAGCAAATAGTTGCAAATTGTTAAACAGAATATCTCTACAGTACTTTAATGTACATATTTGCCTCATTCTAATTCTAAAATTCAATTAGGTGGTTCTTTATTTCATTTGCAGAAAGTAAAAAAGATGTGTTAACACATGTGGAGGCAAATCAAGCATAGTTTGATCTTTGGTTGATTCAGATATGGTACCCAGTATATAATTCAGAGCTTTGTTTCCTATAGGGAAGGTTAATGGGTCTGTATTAATAGTCTGTACCACATAAATCTCCATTGTGTCCAGGATCCTTTTCTCAGACATGAATTTAAATTCACCTCTCACCTATTTACCTCTCACTTTTTACACATGAGCATTAGACAGGGTCAGGAAGTTACATAAGACAGCTTCTACTCTTTGGGATGAGAGTTGGAGCAGGCTTTGAAATGCCACATACCATACTTTATATGTTAATTAACAGAGCTTCGGCAACGTATTATGTTCTCATGAACAATATGAGAAGTTTGAGAAAAGAAGCCAGGAATAGCATCCATCTCCCATCGTCTGGTGAGGGAGAAAGAGAAAACACAGAATTGAAAACAACTGAGATGAAAGCAGTGTTCAGAGCTAACGCTTACAGATCAAAACTTGGAAGACAATGAAAGTCAATGAACAGATAAAAAGAAAACCAAGTGCAAAAGCTGAGAATTTTTTCCATAAGTCCTTACTTCTGTCTCTATGTTGTGTGGTTGCCCAGTTCTGTATAAATAGAGCATATGGCAGAGACTTTGGGGGTCTCTAACCTGAGCAGTTTTTTTTTCCCAATCTGGGGTTTAGGTTCTGTCTGAGAAACAGTTTGTTTTGTTTTTTCAGCAAGACAATACTTTAACACAAAAGATTGTAAATTTCCTCATTACAGATCGTGTATTTACTTTTTCCTTATATCTTTGATGGAACTCAAAAAGACAGTGCTGTGTTCTCTGTACGTATCTGAAATTGGAGTCTCAAAGCACTCACCATAAAAATGGTACCTCATTTTCCCATCTTATTTCCAAACAAGCTGAGAAATAATAGGCATGGAGATCAAAATATTATTTTTTTTTATTCTTATTAGAGAATAAATTGGAGAACTGGCCTTTATGATGGTTATCCAAGTAGATTTGCTTATGTTGAACTCTAATGTGGATATACTCACTAACACAGTCACAGCAACGTTGGTGGAGGTGGGTCACAAGGATGGCACTTGTCTAAGTAACACTCTTGCTGTGGAGGCACAGAGCAGAATTTCTGCCTTCCCCGGGCAGATTCATTCTCATGAGGACCACTTGGGAGCTGGCCAAGTGTACCCAGTTATCCTTCGCATTTACCAGTCACCTTTCTAAATGTGGAATGAGTAAAGGTATTGAGATTCAGAGTTATATAATTTGAAGTCCTTCCGTAGGAAGGAAATACCAGGCATTGGAAAAAAATGTTCAACCCTTATATTTGCTCTTGTTGAATATAATTAATGTCCATTTATGCGCACACTATATGTTTATGTTTGTGTATATAAGTATGCGAGGGGATGCTTTATGCTGGAGATGCTTTAAAGAAAATTGTAATAATAAAAGAGATAGTTTATTTTGTTTTAAGAGGTTGAGATTTTTCAGCAAGAAACTATTCCTTTCCTTTCCAAATGATAGCTTTTTCTCAGGTAGTTACATAGTAAATCCCATCATGTCCCTTTCTTTTTAAATTGCTCCAATGGCTTCCCACTGCACTTAGACTATAACCCAACCCTTTATGATGGCCACAGGCTTAGAAGATCTCCACAGTATGACCCTTGTTTGCTCTTACCTCTCATTTCCCCTTGATCACTCTGCTCCAGGAACAACGGCATTTTGTTGTGGTTGTTTATAATTTTATTTATTCATTTTTTAAAAAAATTAGATACACAAAGTTTCTTGCCTCTTAAAGTGTTCTTGCTGTTCCCTTTGCCTGGAAGTCTTACATGTTTGAATCCTTCTCATCATGTAAGTATTTGCTCAAATGTCATTTACTCCAAAAGGTCTTCCCTGACCACCTAATCAAAAGTAGTCACCCAGTCACTCTATTCTCTGCATAGCCCCTACTGCTAAAAGATAACTTTGTTTGTTGGTTATCATTCATTTTGTTTTTCCAATCAGTGGACTGAAATCTCCATTAAACCAGTGGGCCTATACATCTGTTCACTATTGTATATCCTAGTCATGCATTTGTTAGGAGTTCATCAAGTATTTGGTGAATAATCACACTACTGTTGAACAAAAACATCACCCTGAATATACAGCAATTAAGCCACACCAAAGTATAATGTCAGTTTTGGACATAGATGAAAGTGAGGGCAGATTTCTTAACAATCTTGTTGCCAACTAACAAAAAAGAATAGAGCATGTTAATCAAAACACCTTGACAGGTCTGAGAACAATCACTATAGTTCAGAAAATTTCATGAAATTTCACTGGCTAAAAGATTTCAAGGGCTAGAAAGAGTTCCCATATGTCTAAAGCAATTCCCATTCAACATTTCTTGTTTTATCAAAACTGTTTGTATTGAAAAGACTGGCATGGAAACAGACCTAGTCTGAATCTCAAACATTGTCTGTAAAACAAAAGCATTGTGCAGATTTCAGACACCAGGCATGCTATTGTTTAGGAATAATGAACCAGGATAGATAATCAATTCTCAGATTTTATATTTGGACTACCTCTTAGGACTGGCTTTTAAGGAAATGACATAGTGTCTTTCTTTGGGGTTGTGCTTGACTTTCCACTCCCTTGTTTATTCTAATGGACGGAGATTGGAAAGGTTGAATATTTCAAAGATGACTCTGAGAAAAGGGTTGAATATTCTTTGAAACTGAATTTCAGTTTTAGAAGTTTTGCTTATTGTACATCTCAGTGTCATGAACAGACAGAGGCATGGAAAGTGTGCATCATTGTGACACAAGTACATTTGGACAGTTCACTCTTTCATCAACTCTCCTCCAAGGAAATCTATTGTTCTGGACAGATATAAACCAATACATAGTGGTGGTGATATTCTTTTTCTTCTCCTTCATCCCAAAGAATTTACTAACTAGCAATGTGATAAGGGAGTCTATATATAATTTTACATTACATAATTATATTTAATATATATTTGTCTACATAACTCATTTGTACCTCTTCACTTTTCCAGCATAAATTGCTTTTTTTTGGCTAACTCTTGTTAAATCCCGGTCTCATATGCTCTGTTTCCTGTGCCTGCAGTTCAGGAACACAGATTCATTTAACTATGCTTCAGGGATCTCTGAGGTCTATATTGGATTCCTGCACTTAGCTCAAGGACCAAGCTGTCTCATGCTAATATAGAGTGGACAAAAAGAGTGTCAAATGTGAGGTGTGCCAATGGTCCATTTTGTCCCCAGCCCCAATACTTGCAGCTGTGGGTACCCGAATGGAAATGATGAAGCAAAATTGATGTGTTTAGGTCAAAAGGAGATAAGCTAAATGCAGCTTTAAACTCAGAGGACTATTCAAGGGAGGTGCCTAAATAGGGTCTCCCCTTGAGTTGAAAGCAGCATGATTCTATAAGTTCAATCTCCTTTGGATAGGAGTCTGCCTTAGGATCTGATCTTTTTACTCATCTCATGATCAATCACTTCTTAAATTCCTCTGCATAGCGAGAAATCATGGGTTGAGGAGCCATGACCTATAAATTTGCCTCAGTTTACGATTTTGCGTTCTCTGTCAAAGATTGGAGGGTAAAGAGGTAGATTTCATGGAAAGGAATTAACATAAAGTTATTGACCTCTGTGTTATGTCTCATAGAATGAAGAAAAACATTAAAAGTTCATTATCATGCTTAGTATACATGAGTCATCAGAAGCCCACTCGTGAAGATGAGGATTTTGGCTTATTCATCGTGTACCTGATGAAAAAAATCAATGAATATTTATTGAAAAATTGAATCAATGCATTGGTGAAAATCTTACATTCTGAAAGTTTATTTGGCCCTTATAAAGAAATTCTCCTGCATCAAGTCTCAGGACAGATCAAAAGAGGAAAATTCATTCTAATGAGCTCGGATCCATTTGGTAGTCATCATTTTTCACTTAAAACACATAACAATTTGAGGAACAGAAGTGTGACCATATCTAGTCAATAGGCCCATGAGACCTATTGACTAGATAACCTACTAGATAAGGTGAACAGATAACCTACTAGATAAGCTTTCTACCTGTTGCATCATTCAAGAAAATCATTTACCAGACAGAGAAAGATCTAGTTTTTTTCTTGTATGCAATGGGTAGGTGAGTTCAAAGAACAAGGTGACAGGCTCCAGGATTTTTGCTGCATTTCAAGTATTTCAGGGTGATCACAAGTTAGTTGGGATGAGTTGGGGTCAGTTCCCTTGGAGCAAGATTTCACTGTGTTCCTGTCAGAAGATCTCTCAGTCAAATCACCCTTGACTATTCTCTAGAAAACCCCACTCTCACCTGAGGAGGGCAGAAGGAAAAAAAATAACATCAACAGTTAACATCAATTCCTCATGTGAATTGGTTCTTCCACTTGCAGCTTCAAGTCTTTGCACAAATACAAATTGATAAGCCAACAGGCAATCTTAGAAAAAGCACTGAAAGCATTTTCTCGACACTTGGCTGGACTTGCCACTTTACTCTCCCACTGAGTTATTAAGAGCTAACTTTCATATCCAAATCTAATAACATTTAAAGATGTAAGAGATTATGTAGATTCACCTCTAAGGAAAGGCAAGAAAAGCATTTTTATGTTGAAAAAGTATTCTTATCTTTATCTGTGACTTTCCTTTCCCTGTTTTATGCTGATTTTTAGACATTCATACAGAATATGATCCCAGCAATCAAACAGCATCGGAGCATCTTTAGTCTTCAGTGAATAGCCAGTCCTAAGAATAGACAAGTCAGTGTCACAAAAGAGAAAAAATTGAGAATGGTTGGTTTTATTCAAAAATTTAAAGTATCTCCTATTAATGAATGAGCTTTATTTTTAGTTTTTATTTAGGTTTTCTTTGTAGTCTTTAAAACTTTCCTTTGCTTAACCCTTTCTAACTCTTGGTGATAACATTCAGGATTCCTGTCCATACTGCAAGAGGATTTGGTGGAGGGATAAACGTAAATGTCCATGTCTAATAATTACACAATAGTTATTATGTGCCAGGCTTATAATAACTCCATGAGACAGGATCTATATTGGTGTGAGATTTGGAATAAATATTAAAGTAACTTAAAGTCCTGCTTGCCTTTGAAAAAACTTTATTAATTTAAAATTTAACATTAAGCTAACAACTAAAACTATAAACCTAGAAGAAATCTTAAGAGAAAATTTTTGTAACCTTGAGTAGGCAAATATTGCTTAGAATAAAAAAAAAAAGCCCACATTTTTGAAAGATATTGGTAAGAAACTGAAATGCAAACCACAGATCAGGAGAAAATGTTTGCAGTTATGTCTGAGAAACACCCTAAAACTGAATAAGGAAAAGATAAATTGATTTTAAAAAGATTTGAACAGACACTTCCCTAAAGAAGATATATGAATAGCTTAAAAGTATACAAAACAAGATGCTTAAAGTCACTAGTCATCAGGGAAGTAAAAACTGAAACTGTGACAAGATACCACTACACACCTGTGAGAATGGCTAACATAAAAAAAAGAGCAACAAAGCCAAGTGAGGATAAGGATGTGGAGCAATTATCTCTCTCATATATTGGCATGGGAATGCAAAATTATATAACCATTTTGGAAAACAGTTTGGCAATTTCTTATTAAATTTACACTTAAAATATGACTCAGCATTCCCAATACTAGGTATTTTCCAAAAGAAAATGAAAACATATGCCTACAAAAAAAGATGTGTTACTCATAATAGTAGCTTTTTAAAAATAATAGCCCCAAACTGAAAAAAACCAACTTGTGAACGAATAAACAAATTGTGTTATACCTCTACAAGGGACTATAGTGAAAACAAACAAACAAACGAACAAATCCTCTTAACACAAGCAACATGAGCAAATCTCAAATCATAATGCCAGTTGAAAGAAATGGGGCGCAGATGACTGCATATGTATGATTATATAAAATTTTGGAAAAGGCAAAACAGTAGTGACAAAAAGCAGATCAATATTTGGCAGAGGTTGAGAGTAGGAGAATTTGGGGGTAATGAAATCTGTATCTTAACTGTGGTGGTGGTTACATGATAACTCTTTAAACTACAATTAAAATAGGTATCTTTTTTTTGATGGTCAATAAGGGTAAAGAAGGTCGACTATATGGTGACAGAAGGAGAGACTAATTTGGGTGGTGAACACACAATGCAATATACAGATGATGTATTATAGAATTGTACACTTGAAATCCATATAATTGTATTAACCAATGAATGTCACCCCCCAAAATTTAATAAAAATGAATTTCAATTAATTATAATTAATTAACATTTAAAATTAGTTTCTCAGTCCCACCAGCCACATTTCAAGAGCCGAATTGCCATATGTGACCAGTGGCTGCTGTGTAGGACAGTGTGGTTATACATAGCACATCTCCATTGTCACAGAAACTGGATGGTGCTGGACTAGAAGAACAGATTTATGAATAAATTTTGTAAGCAAATAGAAAACTCAGGAGTCTGAAACCTTTTGATTTACAAAAGTTAATTCTTATCGAAAGAGAAAGAGGGAGTATTCCCTATCCTCTCCCCCATAGAGGGTATTAAAGTATCTAAGAGTGAGTGAGCGGTGAGCTTAGAGTCAGATTGGTTAGGACAGAGCGTGCAGACTATGAGAATGGGTCATGGTGGTCAAGGCAAAGCTGATCGAGAAGGGAAGTTTCGAAGGTGAGATGCCCAATTGGAAGAATGCACAAGAGGCAGATATGAGAATGAAATGGCAGGCACCAACTATTGCAGGGAGCACAGTATTGCATGCACTTCTCCTGCTCCCCTTCTTGTGCTCCCCTTCTGCTCCCCAGGAGACCGCATGGCTCCACACATAGAAGAGTACAATAGTGGCATTCAGCCACACGTGTGTGAAACAATAAGCTGAATTATGTTTATATATTTTAGGCGCAGGCACCCTACTACACTAATGTAACATTCTAAATCCGGGGTTCTATTCCTAGCTGTGAGCCTGGATCGCAGCCAGACCTGGGACTGGCTGGACCTGGGACCCACAGTGGCTGTCGCACCTTTCAAGAGAAGGTGTCAGCTCACAAGGACCGGGCTTAGTTGAGGTCGACAGACCCCCCAGAAGTTGTCAGTCAGGACAGAGAAAGTCAGGGAGACCAGGCATATTTCTGAGACTGCCAAGACAATATCCAAGGCCCCTTTAGCTTAGATCACCTTGGTAAAGAGGAAAGAAGGAAAACCTCAGGGAAAATGAGAAATCCTAGAATTTGGCTGGGGAGCTACTTAAAGAAGACATGGACTTTAAATGGAGATGATCGAGTTACCATGAATTAGCAAGACAAAATTGTCAACCACCAATAGCAATATATCTTGTAATCAAACTTCGATTCTGTTGAAAGAAAATAAAGACTGTTGCAGTTCACAAAATTCATCTAACTTTGTTAAATCAGAAGTTTTTATACATTTTTTATCATTGGCTCAAAATAAGAAAAACATTTCCTATCATATACATTCATACATATATAATCAAAACAAAATTTTACACGTTTCTTGCAGTGCAATATATTTTCTATCCTACTCTATTTTATTTAATTTGAAAAAAAATGTTGGTCAAGATTTATTAGTTTTATGATCCATTAATGGGTTAAAATTCAGTTATAAATACAAAAAATAAATTTTGCATTTGGAAAGGAGAGTGAGAATGAGTTAGCATAAATGGTATTGAGTAAGAGTTATACTATGTCATTCAGATAATTATGTCATTTTTTGCTAGATGAGAGTCATAAGTCTTTGGTAAGTAGATCTATAAGAAGAATGATGCAATTATTTCTCAATCTTTATAACTTCTAATCTAAAAGAGGAAAGTTCAAAGAGTAAAGAGTGGGAAAAAAGATGCTTAATTACTTTCTCAGAAACTAGTTATCAACAGAGGAAAAGCAGCAGCTGCAGAGGAAAGTGCACCATTAAATTTAAAACAATGTATATGGTGGGAGAAAGTGAATAATAGATTTTGTTATCAAGACCATAAATGAGAAGGGAAAAAGGAGGTAACACAGATGGAGAATCTAGTAGCTATTGAAAGTTGAATGAAGTATGTAGCAAGGTGTAGTGTCACCAGATTAAGCCAAGCTGGCCATTCACAAAAAAGACTTAAGGTCTAGTTTTGGATATGGAAATTTAAATTTGTTGGACCCCTAAACTTGATCAATTGTTTGAGGATACTCACACTAACCAAATACATAAGGTATTGTTTTATAATCCAGAATGCCAACATATATCTTTATAATGAGAAATGAAACTCCTCAGCCAGACAAGATATTCACTCTCTCTGGATTGCCCGTTCTCTGCATCTAGTGTAATACTTTTTAGAGTGTGTTTCTGGTACCATCTATGTCAGAAATCACCAGGAGCTTGTTGAAAATTAAAATTTTCGCCTTGATCCTTTCGAATAAGCCTTCTGGAGTGGGAAGGAGAGAGGAGGTGAGGGGCTCTGTTTTTTTTAACAACCACCCCAACTGAATTCTGATCACACTAAAATGTCTGACAAATACTGGTCCAGGTCCTTGGAGCTAACTGAATTCTAGATAAGGAAGCTGGTAAATTCATTCATTCAACAAATATTTATTGAGTACTTAAAATGTGCCAAGTTCTGTTCTAGGAATTTGGACATGAATCACATTATTTTACTTGCTGTAGTAATGTAATGTTTCTTAATTATCTTTCTTTTCTAAAATATTCTTAGGTAGTTTCACATATTTATTGGGAAGCTGTGTTGTGTGGTGGTTGATTACATGGGCTTTAGCGTCAGATGATCTTAGTTTAAATTTCAGCTCCACCATTTACAGTAGAGAAGCTCTAAGGACTACATGGGAACACAGCCCCACTGAAGATGAGTTCATGATTAATATTTACACAGCACTGGAGGAAAGTTCCCATGCATGAATAAGATCTATTTCTGGATTCTTTATTTCTGTTCTATTGATCTACTGCTGTGCCAGTTTCAGATTATTATCCAACGGATTTATGGCATATTTTGCAATATGAAACAACAAGTCCTCTATTACTATATTTTTCACATTTTTCTTGATTGTTTCCTTTCATCGTTTTCCTCCAGAAGAAATTTAATGTAAGCTTACTAGGTTAAGATATTGAGATTCAGATTTAATTGCCTTACATTTGGAAAAAGATAGCATCTCTACAGTGCTAATTCTTTCTATTCAAAAACATGCCATGTGTGTCTATCCAGTGCTTATGAATATTCCTATAATTTATACAGTTTTGGGATGACTTTTAGTTCTTATATTTATTTCCAAATATTTGTTAAATTTTCTTACTGATTATCAAAGATCTATATAAAAAACACTCTCAGTTCTTGTGTGCTCGTTTAAAAAACTGACACTCTGTTAAATTGGTTTATGATTTCAAATAAATTATCCACTGATTTTAAAAATCTTTCACTAGAAATATTCATGGCTGAAAATAATAACAGTATGCCTTCTTCTTCTTCTAATATGTATAACATACCATTTAGAATCTTATTTTCACAGAACTTTCAAAGCCGTTTTAAATAACCATAAAATAGAGAAATGTTTGACTGTTCTTTTGGATTTAAGTGAGAGACCATGCTTGTTAGGGTGCCTTTAGCTACTTAAATAAAATTTCCTATAAAAGAGGCTGAACTTCTTAATTAGTTTCTTGATCATTAACATTGTTTTTTTTTTTTTCTTTTCTTTTTTCTGGTGATTTTGATATAGTTGCTGGGTCATAAAGTATGCACTACATTAAACTTTAACACATAATGCCAAGTTATTTTCCAAAGGCTTATAGTCCCATTAGTAATTTTTAAGTGTTTCTGTGGCTTCATATTTCCACTGATAACTGTTATTGTTCTATTTCTTGATTTTTAGCAATTTATGTTCAGGAAAATTCAAAATTAGATCATTTGGAGATTGAGTATCTACTTTCCTTTGATCATTTATTTTCCTCTTTAAACGTGTTAATGTATCTTGCTTATTTTTCTATTCAATGTTTTTTTCTTTTTTTGTAGTAATTCTTCTTTTAAAAACTTTATTCTTGATTAAAATATTTTACTAGTTATATATATTGTAAATATTTTCTACCAGTTTGTAACATGTATTTTCACTGTCTTAATGGTGTATTTTAATGACCAGATTTTTAAAAATACTTTTCATATAGCTAAATTATCAACCTAATTCTCTATAGTTTTGTACAAAAATTAAAATTTTTCTTTTCATCATTCTAAAACTAATTTTTGAGATTGATGCATTTTAGGAATTTGATATTATTATTATTTTTTTAATTTGTTCTATGTTCTTTTTTTGGCGAGAATACAGTTTTTAATTAATTTCTAAATAAATTTATTTATTTAAATTAGTTTTAAGTATACAGTACATTGGTTAGACATCTATATTGTTCATAAAATGATCCCCCCAATTGCTCCCTCCCTTCCCTGGCCCTCTACTTAGCCATCATATTAATGCTAACTGCATTCCCTCTGCCGTGCTCCCCATCCCCATGACTATCCATCAGCTACTAATTTGTACTTCTTTAACCCTTCACCCCAATCTCCCATCTCCCCAACTCCCCTATCCCTCTGTCCATCACCAAATTGTCCACTGTATTTGTGAGTCTGTTTTTGATTAGTTTGTCCTTTTTGTTTCCTAGATACCACATATAACTGAAATCATATGGTATTTATCTTTCTCTGTCTGACTTATTTCACTCTATATGGATAACAAATTGTCCTAATCTGATTGTTGAAACAACTTTCCTTCCCCCTAATGACTGAAATGTCACCTCTGTCATATACCAGATTTCCATATATGTTTCTAGTGTCTCTCTTCCTTTCCATTGCTTAACTGGTTTATCTCTGAGCCAGTATAGAACTGTAGTACGATAGTTCTCTACAAGTCCTTATTTCTAATAAAGCAAGTCTCTCAACTCATTCTTTTTGAAATTTTGTTGGCTCTACTTGGCCTTATGGATTTTTTTCTAAATAAGTAATCATTATAAACTTATAAAATTTCACAAATAATTTTGTTGGTATTTTGATTGGAATTCATTGAATTTATATATTAAATTAAGGATAAATAGCATATTTACTACATTGAAATATTTTATTCATTAACATGCTTTTTGTTTTTTCAGTTCTTTTATGTCGTTCAATAAAAATTTTAAAGTTTTCACCATTTATGCTTGCTATTAGATAAATTATTACATATCTTATGTTTTCCTTGCTTTTTTTGAATGAGGTTTTTAAATTAAATATTTCCAATTACTAATCACTAGAGTATAAGAACTCTTCTAATTTTTACATGTTGATATCGCTTCCAGTGAAGTAATATATTTAACAAAATAATGATCAAAAAGAAACTCACAGATTCTTTGATGTGGTGGAGGAGAGTGGGAAATTGTACTGTCTGAAATGCAGCATTTAAAAGCTGCTAAGTTTGTTTTTTGTTTTGTTTTTTACTTTCACCACATTTCATGGAAAATTAGAATACTAACACAAGTTTTGGGGGGAATTGTGATCTAAGGTGTGGTTCACTTCAAGTTATTTCTAAATGATAAGGAGAGTGAAATGTAGATTGTTTGTTTTTCTTATTTTTTATTTATCATCTAAGACACAATCTAGAGAACATGCTGCTTAGTGTCCCAGATGATTACAGAAACAACAGCTAATTGCTTGGCTCTGAGATGAAAAATGGAGGCAAGATGTCGCCACTTTTTTCTCCTTTTCCATTGTGGGTGTAAGGAGAAATTTTTCTTAAAGTCTAGAGGCAACCTCAGAATCTTCAATATGACATTGCAAGCATTACTTCCACTTGCTCAGAATTGATATTGAATTAATACATACTCTAGCTTGAGTAATAACATGTATGTAAGTAGAGACTGAGCATGTAAGTAAAGAATTGAGTACACATCTTATAGGTTTTGTATCTTTATCTAAAATTGAAAAACTGAATAAAGAATTCCCTAAAAGTTTCTTTCTGACTTTAGTCTTCTGCTGCTTTAAGAGGCCAATCTGGAGCCCTGCTTTTGTTACTGTCAACTGTAATGCTGAGTGCCTTTTCGGAGACGAGCTTGGATTTCTAATAGTCTCATTCTGAAGAGGTAGAAATTATACAGTTTTACCACTTTTATTTTTTCATGGAACCTGCTTATAAAAAGGAGAGTATAGTTGCTTGCGACTGTGAAATTGCAAGAGAGGCCTTTCACGAAGCTGGTAACATAAAAGGGGGAATGCACCTGGTTCATTTTACAGCTGCCCCTGGAATTAGTTGCTAAACAAGGGGACAGAACACACAGATGAATGCAAACAAAGGCCATGTGCAATGTCAGTGGGCGATCTTATCACCCAGACAGTGGTTTGGTGATGAGGTCACAGGTCTGCATGACCAAACCATATTCTTAGTCTTGGTGATTTGCCAAAGCTCATAAGAGTTAGTGACCTGACATTAGCTGAGGGCTTCTTTGAAAAATGGGAGAATGAGCTAACAAAATCCACTCTCTGACCTCAGCCTGTTCTCAGGGTTCCACCATGGTGCCCAGAGCCCACAGGTGAGCACCTTTGTCATTTATGAGTCAGAGGCTTTAGCATCCAGGTTAGGGAGGTTGCTCCCACCTCAACCCTTTCCTTACCATGTTAAGAACAGTCATTCATCTTATAAATTATGCTACTTTATCTTGTCCCTTTAAGATAAATTTATTTAAAATTTAAAGTTCTAGATTAACCATATCTTGTCTTTGATATTTCCATTCCTGTGGACAATTTAATCAGTCTTGTACTAATAGTTTTGTGTACCCACTATCTTGGGATAGCTTTTAATCGCAGGTTTTTATTTTTTTAAATGTGAGAACTGATTATTTTAAACCTAGAAACTGAATTTCACTAAGTGACCTTCCAAGTAGTGAGCCTCCTACATGGGCTACCTCTTTTGAGAAATAAATGTGACTCACTTTACCCAGTAAATATTTTTTTAATGTTATTATGGGTAAATAAAATTTGGAATATAAATCTTACTTAAAGTGCCAGATATAAAACCATACTTAATATACTTAATATTTAAAAAAAAATTCTATATAATTCTTTATGCAAAACAAAAATTCTCTTTTTAATCCCTCTAATTTATTTACCTTGAGTTCAGATTTTTATATTTTAGGTTTTCTTAAACATGAACCTCCATATTTACCCCCAAATAAAGAATTGACGCATTTGTTCACTTGAAAATTTTGCTGTTCAGGCATTCATAGTCTACAGTCACTTTAACCCTAAAGTAAGCATATACATCATATTATTTCTCTGAGTTTCAGTCTTTTTATCAGAAAAATGGAGATAATATTACCAAAATAAAAAATTTGTGGTAAGGGTTATATGAAGTGAATAATGAATGTTCAAGGACTCTGTAAATAGCAATGTGCTGTATAAACATGGGATTGTTACCTAAACCATCATTTCGTGTGTGTGTGTGTGAGTGAGTGTGTGTGTGTGTGTGTATGTGTGTAAATGGTCATTTTTTTCAATCCTACTGACTTACTGTTAAACTGGGAACAAAGTAATGGTGCTAAATCTTTAGTGTCAGAGAGATTGTCTTTGTAAAATCAACTCAGTAGGCATTCTTTGAGATTACGATGACCACATAGCAGTTTGCAGCATTTAAGCAGCCAAGTCCTTTTATAGGTAATAGTGTCTATGTTTAGCTCACTGAGAAAGTCTCCCATGTAGAATAATCATATAAGTAATACCTATAGCTAACCATCTGGAACAATGGTAAATGGTTACCTGGAATCTCATGACACTCTATAAGAGAGTTTGAAATCTTATTAATAATAGTCGTGATTTTCTACATAATGAAAAAATAAATACTGAATAGATAAGGCATAGAGAATGGACAATACATTGAACTGAAAAAATTCTAGTAAGAGCTATGGTGCTCCTGGTTAGAATGCCTCACTGTGGGTCACCCACCTCCTATCTTACAGCCCTGCCAATAGCATTAATGTCTGCTTAGTTGCTAAGTAGGTTTAGGTGGTCCTAAGAGCCTGACATTTCCTCCAGCAAATGGAGGAATATGAGAATAGAGGCTGTGTCTTGTCTGATGTCCTTGAAAAGGTTCATGAAGTCAGAGTCCATACCAAGATGATGCTACCACGGTGGAGACGACGAGTGGAGTTAGAGTAATGTTGCTCCACTGGTGGTTTCAGGGCTTTGAAGGAAAACCCAGCTGACATTTACAGTGGTACAAAAATTCAGCTCAGAGGAATTTTGAAGGCCAAATGTCAAAATGATTTCACTACCTGTCTGGCCCTCCCCTCAGACAACGTGTCGGAAGTTTCAGG
Organism: Pteropus alecto; assembly: GCF_000325575.1. Taxonomy (NCBI): domain Eukaryota; kingdom Metazoa; phylum Chordata; class Mammalia; order Chiroptera; family Pteropodidae; genus Pteropus; species Pteropus alecto. The sequence continues at coordinate 9,700,281 of NW_006432943.1, forward strand.
CATGTTTGTCTTGTTAGAATTTGCACTTTTAATGTCTAATAGGAAATGCGTTTGCAACATATTATTGTTGAGTGAACAAAATGGCTTTTGAAGACTTCCGACTTCCACCTATTTCCTCATCAAATGGTACTCGGATTTAGCTGTCAAGGTAAATAAACAGAGAGAGAGGGAGACAGAGAGATAGAGATAAAGACGGATTTGTGAGATATATTGGTGGTAAATGATATTAGCCTAATGCATTATCTCTTTCTAGAGGTCTTTTAATAGAGAATAGAACAATAAACTGGAGAAATATGTCTGTAATAGTAAGATTTCTGGCAAAAGAAAGAAACTGGTGAGCAAACAAGGTTTTTGATAGGGAAGGAGGCTGCAGGACAAAGGGGTTTTCTCCATGCCTCTGTTCTGTTTCTGATAAAGTCACTTGACAAATTCACATTCTCTAATTATTGCCTTACTCTTTATCTTGATAAGATAAGATCAAATAATTTTTATTTTCTAATAGAGCAATCTTTTCCTAGTTGCTTTATTTTAGCTTAATTGAATTTCCTATCTTATGTTCTATGATTCCAGTATTCAAAATGTGTTTCTCATCTTGAAATGAAAAAAAAAAAAAATTAAGCTTAAAGATTAGGCTTGATGGAGCTTGCTGGGTGTAAAAGTGAAAAGAGAAAAGAACATGCAAACCAGAACATATAAGTCTCTGAGAAATGTAGGAGTCATATGCCCAATTGCAAAATCAACACTATCGTTAAATATGCGGTAGGGTAATAACACAAAGTATGAGCCTGGCCAAAAACCACAAGCTCTGGAACAGGTTCAAACCAAACACAGACAGGAAACCACCCACCCAGGCATGGTGAGGTTAGGTGCTCCTGAGTGAAAGGCAGATGTGCCCAGTGACTGATGGTCAACTTCCCTTGGTGAATGAGGCTGCTTAGTGCCTCTGAACTTAGGGCTGAGGGAAATAGTAGACATATGAAAAAAATTTTTAGAAAAAAGTGGAGATACAAAATTATTGCAATTTAGAAATATAAAATTATTCTAATATAGTACTATTTTTCAAAGGACTCTTCCTTAATAGTTTTAGTTATTTACCTAGCTTATTGCTGAAACAAGTTCCAGTAAAATATTTTATAATATGGGTTATAGATTGAAAATTAAGACCTGTTTTTTTTATTTAAACATGGAAAAGAGTTAGTTAAGCTGTTACTATTGTCCTCTAATACTCACATTTTAATTGTTATATGATATGTTTTTGGATGACGTAAAGTGATTTTCATGCTATCTACCTACCTACCTACCTACCCTACCTACCTACTTACCACCACCACCACCACCACCACCACCACCACCACCATTAATACTTCAACTAGAGAACATGAATAAAACATTTAACAGGTGCCAGAAACTGTTCTAAGCATTTGACATATATTAATTGTAATTTTTCCAATAGCAGCACTATGAATTAGTGTTATTATCTCCAGTTTTAGAAGAGGAAATTAAATCACAGAGAGATTAAGCAATTTTTTTGTAAGAGGCTGAGTCAGGATTACTACAATAACATGCACTTCCGATGATAGCAAAATTAAGTTTCTTTAAATGAGGAATTTTTTTGAAAACTTTGTTAGATCTTGGAAGTAGTCATGCAGCATTTATTTATAGATTCAAATGTGTATAAGGTTTCTACTATGTACCAGGCACTGCACTGGGGATTGGAGCTATCAGGTTGACCTAGGTATACATCCTCATTTAAAGGTGTATGAAGATGAATACTCTTAGTTCTATTTGCACATCCTTAAAACATCCTTAAAAGTTGTTACTCGGTGGTGACTTGGAGAAAGGGTTGAGCAGTAATTTCCTTCTAACCACTTCAGCTGTTCTAACAGTCTCAGCTGGGCTGCTTTACTTGTACTTGCTTGTTCCTATACCTGTAGGAAAGTAGAATGTCTCTGTAGAAATTTTCCCTTTCCTTGTTTTTTTTTTTTTTACCAGAATCGTTTTGGCCAGATATTCCTTCATGCTGATCAGCAAAGCTCTATCCCCTTGGTCATGGTTGATTGTTTAACCCAAAAGGACAGTTCCTTTGAGGATGTGTTGGAAGATCCAGAGCTTCCTTGTGAATCTCAGTAGGCAAGAAAAGGACATCTAACACCAGGGCCACTCAGTTCAGCCTGGGAAGTGCATAGGGATCAGTTGGAAAAATGACTTTCTAATCAGGAATAATCTATGCCTCCCTTCTGAACCTAAGAGGACCTGGATAAGCTGACACAAAGTTCTGTGTTGAACCTCTGCACCACCTCCTTTTGTCTTTGGTACTACTGTGTAGCGCCAGGTTCTTTTCCTCAGCCCAGTGTTCTTGAAAAGTGAGGATAAGTTTTTAACTCTAAACTACTGAATGCATATCTAACAACATATTATAAAGTGTACTTACATATCGTCTTTATTTCGGTTCCTCCAAATAAAGATTTGAAGGCAAGTAGCTTAATTTTAGAAGTTCACCACTTTTTTATTGACACAAAAATATTAAACAACAAGCAACTATTGTTGGCATACAACAATAAGCAGATATTGAGTTCTGGAGGTGAAGTAGGTTCCCATAGTGAGACAGGAGACTGAGGCCACATCTGCAGCATTGAGCTGATTTGAGCCAGGCTCTGCTGATCTTGGCTGGACTTGCTTACCTTTCTGGGAGTTAACTGACTGTTCCATTAGTTGGTCTGCAAAGGCCTTGGATGAGAAGACTGGGGTGACTTCCCTGTGATCCTGGAGTCTCTCATGCTTTTCTCTGGGACCAGGAATAGGGCATGCCCATCTCGTGAAGCTGACAGAAGGAAAAGGCAAGCAGAAACGCACAGTATGTTTTAGAGCCTCTGCTTTAGTCTTGTTTGCTAATCGCCACAGCAAAATCATGAAGCAGGTCCAGGAAGCAAATGCCAAGACTACCAGTATAAGATTAAACATGTTAGGATTTTCTGTGGAAATCAGCTATGATAGAGAATGGAGGAAAGAGCCTGGAAATATTGAGATAGCTGTGGGACTATGATGTAGATCTGACCCCACTGAATGAGAGAGGGAAGGAAAGTTAGCTGGAAGTGTCCTAGACTGTCCTGCAATCTAAAAACATTTTGGTAAGTCCACAAAAGAGGCCTCAAGCCAAAGTTGGCCATTGGTAGACTCTTGTGTCTTCCAAGAATGGACAGTCCTTGACTAGGAGCAGTCTCAGAGAGCATTTCCCTAGTACAGATGTAGCGATGAGTTTTAGAGAATATCAGGTAGGGGCTGGAGCACGTGGTCAATTATGCTTCATGTAGTTGGGGGCCTGAGAGGTACATTCTCATGGCTGCTATGTAAGAACAGCCTAGACTCAGAAGGTGGGGAAATATATTCTGCCTCTTTAGTGAAAGAAATGGCAATGTGACATGACAAAAAATACAGATATAGGGAAGGATAAACATTTAGGACAATTAATGTAATCAGTCTACCATAGCGGATGAAGAAAATGCCAGCAGAGAAGGGAGAGGAGTGAGACAAGAAAAGGAAGCAACCAATAAAGATGGCACCACTGAGGTAACTACCATGTGAGAGGCTGGACTCAATCATTAACAAAATTCTAGGAGCCGGTGGAAAACACCAGTTGCAGAGATATCCCACCCAAAGGGTGAGGGAGATGATGAGTATTTGTAGTTTAGTTTGGATGGAATTTAACTTAATACAGGAATCGTGGAAGATAAATATCTGGAAAGATAAAGGATGAGGTAATAGAGGGTCTTAACTGCTTGGCTAAGAAGTTTGTAGTTTCTTAGTAGGCAGTAGCATGTGGGCATTTTTAAAGCATAATCAGAGATTTCTATAACCAGCAGGTCAACCTGACAGTGGGATAAGGATGGGTTGCATAGTGGGAAAATAGGAAGAAAAGGAAGCAATTATGAGCCAGTTATAAAAGTCCTCATAAGAAGTTTGAGAGCTTATACTAGAATAGCATCAATGAAACTAGATAAGAGTGGATTTAATAGACATCTTGACATAGAAGGGGAAAATTTGGTGACTACTGTTTCATTGCAGGTAGCAAAGGCCAGGAAAGTCAAAGATAATTGGGAGGGTGTCGGTCGGTGTGGCTGAAGGAAATGTGGCACTTAGGACAGAAATAGTGAAATTAGGAGAATAAAATAATGAAATTTTATTCGTGGTGGAGGAAGACTAGTGATGTTAGATGCTTGGCTTGGTTTCACCCTCATTAGGTTATTAACCAAATTGCCAGTCAGAGACCTTTGTAGGAGCTGGGCACATAAAACAAGTTAGGTGGGAATCAGAGCTAAGAACGTAGAAATAGAAATCATTCCAATGGCACCAACAGCTGAGGCCAGGCATGGACAGAGTTGATATGGAAATGTCCTCTTAAGATTGATCACAGCCCAAAACACTTCCTGGATCTAACTCATTAGAAAAGACGACTTCCCTTTTGCTCAGGGTCAGCCCGGCATTTTCCCCCATCTGAAGCTCGCCAAAGCATGGGAAGCAATCAGCACTCAACAGAGGACTGAGGGAAGATGAATGAATTTAAGAAACTGGTCCCTCTCTCCCATACGAGTCGCTATTAATCTCTGACCCTGATTGTTTTTGCAGTTTTTATTCAGCCATGCCTATGTTTTTCCCGGTCTTCTTTTTTTCTGGCTCATTTTCAGGAATTTAAAACCCTGTTACAAATTTGTCTTTGAAAAATAATACCTATGAGAATGCTGGTTTTCCAATGAGTGTCCACGTTGGAGAAAAAAACATACAAGGTATGCAAATAGGACTGGGATAAATTCTTCAAGGTATGTGGTATTTGCACTTAAACCCAGTTTGAGACTGTAAAGCAAATGCAAAGGCCAGTGGAAATCCCTGGGTTTCTGCTGAACAAGTCTACATAAGACCAGGGCAACACTGGATCTTGATAACTGATTCATAGAATATGTTATAATTATTTGCAGTATAAGAGATAGTTCACTCTAAGGTGCCTAACAAAACTCATTTGCTGCTTCACATCTTTCCTACATGCCTGGAAAACTTTTCCTGCCTACATACCAAGCCATATCAGGCCACTTAAAGGAATTCTCCATTACATTTACAAACATGACCAGAGCAGACTCCACTTAAGAATGCTCCCACTATAGTTACATGTTCTCTCCCACTGAATGATAGTCCATCATTTAATCATGTTTGCGCTATGTCAGCTTCCTTCACAAACAATTATGTGCTTATTAATAATTATAAAAATAACTACTCTATATTAAGTATATTTAATTGCCAAGCTCTGTGCTAAGCACTCAGCTTATATTACTTCATTTTCATCTTTACAATAACTCACTGAGGTAAATATTATTATCTCCATTTTAGACTGAAGAAAGATTCATTCACATTACGAACTTGCCATATAGCTAGAAAGTGGCAAAGTTGGGATTTGAACCTACAGCTTCTCATTTCTTTAAATAAGAGAATATGTAAACGCACACATATAATAGCTGCAGAACCACTTCTATTACGTATCCTATATCTTTAAGCCTGTAAATTGACTTGATATTTTGTTTTTAAATAACCTCTCCAACTTGCAATTACTAGCTTCTTGGTTTGTTTGAAGGTGTCGGTGGTGGTAGCTGTCCTACATAGTTAGGTAATGAAGTTCTGATCATCTGCCCTACTTGTCTCAATTTTTTTTTTTTTATTGCACCTCATGTACCATTGATAATTATTACTTGAGAAACCTGTGAAACAGTAAAGTAACAAAGAGAAGACAAATGCTCCATCATAGGCATAAAAACTTCTGCCTCAGATGTTGCGTTATTTCTGCTTAGCTAAGGTAGGGACAAATTAAATTTGACCTGCCTTTTTGTCCTCACTGAACTTCACTGGACATCTAATTAAAAGTGTTACAGCTTTGAATGGACCTGGATGTGGACAAAGGCCAGACATAGATGTTATCTATTCAAGATGGGCTGGCAACCAAGAAGGGTCTGCATAGGATACCACTGTGCTGGTCAAGGTACCACACACAGTCCAGAGTCTGGCCTTCAGCTGTGTCAATTTAGAAACCAGAATATGTAAACACAATAGAAATGGATGTGGTCCTCAGAATAGATTTAGATAAACTTAGAGAAGTTGTAAAATCAAGATACAAATTTATTACTATATTTCCTAGATGCTAAATTGCAACTTTTAAAAGATTTTTAAATAAAAATGTTTCTTATGATGGAAAAACTTGTTTACTTTGTGTTTTATTTTCTTTAACATGTTTTTAAAAAGTGGCCTATGCTATAGTCAGTATCTTCGCACTGAGAATATATGGCAATTAAAATGTGAAATGTAAGTCCCAAGAAGATTAGGATCCTCTGGCCAATGCTTTCATTCTAAGTATGTCAGATACACAGGAAGTAAAATTATTATCAAACTGCTGCCTGGGAAGATGGAATCTAATCAGAGAGAGAGTTGATGTAAATGTCGAAAGAAATCAGACTAAGCTAATTTCGTGCATCCATTTCTATGATTAGAATATAAAGGCCATTAGTTCCTTAGGGCAGCAGTCTCTAACATTTTTGGTACCAGGGACCAGTGCTCCTATGAGAATCTAATGCCTGATGATCTGAGGTGGAGCTGAGGTGGTGATGCTAGCTCTGGCAGGAGGCTGCAAATACAGATGAAGCTTCACTTGCTCCCCTGCTGCTCACCTCCTGTTGTGCAGCCCACTTTCTAACAGGCCACCAATCGGTACAGGCCTGTGGCCTGGGGTTGGGGACCCCTGCCTTAGAATGCACATGGTGGCCATGGCAGATATGGTGGATTGGCTCTGAGTATCCATTCTCACCTCCTTCTAGTGGTCATTCCTGCACTTTAGAGGTCGGAAAAGTAAAACTTAACAGTCTCCTCCTCCCATATAACTAGGGTTCTGGAAGTGAAGCAGGTTCCTACAGTGAGACAGGAGGCTGAGGCCATTTTTATTTTCTGATGCTTTTGGCTGTTTTCTGATAACAGGCAGCAGTGTCCCAGCATCCAGTCTCTTGTTTTAAGAACTAGTTGCAGCGCTGGCAGCTTTTTGACCCTTGCACCATAGCTATCACGCATGTCCTTGAATTAAAGAGTGTCAGTGGCAATTTCCTGATTTCTTATCCTCTTGATTTAGGCAGAGTCATTTCTATAGTGTTCTTGGGGGAGAGGGTTTCATGCTTGGGATTTCAGTCTTCTGCACTGACCTCTGTGGACATAGTGATTTCCATGACAGTCACAGTCTCTCCTTTATTACATTAATGTAACTAGTGATGTAACAGTCCGTTTTGACAACCCGGGAGCCATTTGTCTCTTTAAGATAATTGTGCACCTCTCTTCTCTGCCCTATGATGTATTGATTCTACCTTTTGGCCCTTGGAGAACAATATTATTTTCAAGTTTTGGAGAGCCTCCTTTACTATGTATAGGAAGAAATTAAGAATGTACTGGGAAGAGACTTCAACACATGGTACAGATGTAGCAACCTCTAGTAAATATTGGAGAACATCACCAAATGTAAAGGTCTATCGCACAACGACACTATTGAAAGCCATTTCAATAATTGTTAGGATTTATATTCCTGCTCACTCTACACGTTAAAGTGCATTAGACTAAAATCATCTCTTACTTACTTTAAGCATTTTTTCCCCTATGAAACAATTACTTTTTTATCTTTGACAAAAGAAAAACCTCAGCAGTTCTGCAGTATAGAGTAGCTTAATCATTTTATGCAAGTCATGGCTGATACCAGCCAAGACCATGAAGAATGATAACTGTTTATTTATATGGCCAAGAAAAATATAATTTGGAAAACTTATATTTTGCATAGTCTTTTTTTAAATCTCTGAACACAAGATAATATCAGAAATGATGTTTCCAAGTACAAATTATAAGATGTGACTCCTACTCTTTCCTCTAAAACCCGCAGATTGATCCAAAGTAAAACCACCTTTGTGACTTAACCTAGGATTTAGCACGCCATCTAATGTCTATCGAGAAGAATAATATATTGACCAATTACTTCTTCTCAGGATATGACAATTATTTCTATCTTTTAAAATTAGCTGACACATTTATGCCTATGATTTAACAGTCTTATTTTTTTTAAATCTCCCATTGCAGCTTCTTGTTCTATCTATTCATTATATTTAATTATTTTTAAATTAACAAACCAAGGCTGCAACCTTTCTGTTCATCAAGAAAGGTAACTCTAGTTTACATGAGAAAATCCAGGCTTCGTCAACCCAGAAATACTTTTTTTCCTAAGGAAGTTGCTCAGAAAGGAGAAAGAATGTGAAATGTTGGAAGCTCAACACTGGGTCTGGCCCACCAGGCATTCATTTTTTTTTTTTTTTTTTTTTTTAATGGTTGAAAGAAAATCAAGGGTTTTTTTTTATAGGACAGAAAAGTGTGGACTTAGTAATGTCATCTCAACGGGATGTGTCTCCAGTTTTCTTTAATGACTCATTATAATTTCGTGTTCTATTAGTATATTTAAACTCTTACTTTGTTCTCACTCTGTGATATATCTTAGGATGTTTATTACTATACAAACTTTGTGGTTAGTGAAGTTCTAAAGTTCCCTCCTTAAATTCTCAAATGTTCTGGAATTTACTAAACCAAATTGTGTTCATTCTTTAAGAAAAAGGAGGTGAAAAATGAAAACCAGAATGTGGGTTTAAAAAGACACTGGAGAAATTAAATAATAGAAAGCAAAAAGAAAGGATTCTTTTCTTCCCTCGTCTTGTCATCTCTCTTCTATTAATGTTTGCCTTTTCCTTAATTAGCTTTGCTTTATACAATCAGATTTTCTTCCTCCTCTCTGCGTTAGTCTCTATATTTCTTTTGTAGCCAGGGGTTAGTTATGGGTAACAGCATCGCTGATACCATGTGCCATGATGTGGAGCAGAAAAGGAGTTGGTTTTTCTATTCATTTTGGGGCTTTTACAGTGTGCAGGATGTTTGCCTCAGAAATAACCATCACCATCACTAAAACAGCTTATATTTGTATAAGCCTATTGTTTTCAGGAAGCTTGCGTTATAATTTACATCCCCAGTAGCATCTATCCATTTACCTTTATTCTGTCTTCCATACTGAAGGAATCTACTTCTTTTATATCGCCACATTTTCTACTATCTGAAAAACTTACCATGTCTTCCCTAGCCTTTTGGTCCCCAAGCTAAAGAAACTCATTTGCCATGCATTTAAACTCCTCATTATCCAGGTCACTTTTTCTAGTTTGTCAAAATCCTTAAAATCTAGTGCAGAAAACTGCAAAGACTCATTGTGACTGTTAACCTTCACTGATTCTGATAGGATAATTAAAAAATTGCAAGTTAATGTTTCTGTCTTTTTACAATTTTGCCATATATTGAACCTGTGGTCTATTAAAATCTCCGTATCTATTTTATAAGCCAAGTATCTCATATGTTCTGTTGTATAAATTTGTTTTTGGCTTAAATGTAAAATTTTATTTTTATTTCTGTTAACTTACAACTTGTTGGTTTCAGCTCCCAATTCCTGGTTGTTAGAAACAATTTTGAATCTTGAGTCTGTCAATTTATTTAGCTACACTTTTAATTTTGATAAAAGTATTTTCAATGACCTTGAAAAAGAGAACATTATAGCTCTAGAATGTGATCCATTACACCTGTTCAACACAATTAAATTGATTAACAGGCTAGAGCCATGTGAAGCCACAATAGAGAATTACATCCTCTACAGAGGACCTTTTTCTCACAGTTTCTAAAAAAAAATCCTACATTTCTTCTTTATTAAAATCAGTGCATGGTCATTATGCACAATAAGAAAATATAAACAAAAATAAGAAAATAAAAGTCACCTCTGTTCAGACATAACCAATGGTAACATTCTAGAATATGTCTTCTAGTCTTTTTGCATACACATATATCTATTTTTAAGCGGAATTATAATTATACACACTGTCTTGTCACCTACTTTCCTCACTTAACAATCTTGTCTACTTATTACATATTTTCCTAAAACATTATCTTTAATTGTTCCATAGTATTTCACTGTGTGAATATATGATTATATCATTTTATCATTATCTTGTTGTTTTATGAAAATAATTATATTCAATGTTATATATCCACCTACTTCCTCCCATTAGACATTTGCTTTCTAACTAAACTGAAGGCCTCTCATTCTTTCAAGCGGCTCTGATGAGAAAGGCAATATGGTACCCTCCAAGGAAGCTTTGTGGTTGTATTGAGTTGGCCCTACTCTGCATTGGCCCTATTGTTGAGTAATTGCTTTCTATTCTATTGCTACTCCTAGTAAATTCAAGGTTGGAAACTCTGTTAAGGGGAATGAGATGAAAAAGTGCCAATAGCTCTAGGTGATGGGAAGAGATTGTCTTTCAAAGGACATTTGACAGGCACACTCTTCTCTCATTAAAATTTGGAGTGTTAATCACATTATTTTATCTTCCAAAGAAGAAATATACTGTTTTCAGCTTCTAAAAGTTCTTAAATGTTGAGAGTTGCAGTAAAGCAATTGAAGATAGGGTCTAGTTTTTTAGTTCCCTATTTCTGTGAAGGATCATCTAGTTCTAGATCCAGAAACTCAGAAATCATACTTGAATGCGCCTTCTATTTTACCACCTCCTTCAAATCACCAATCCACCGCCAGGACGTGTTCATTATAATTTCCAAATGTATTCAAGTTCCGTCTACTCTCCTTCACCACAGTCACCATCTTGTCCAAATCAGGATTATTGCACTATCCTCACTTAGAATTTAATAGTTTTCTACCTAGCTTCTACCACTCCCATCTAATCCCCACATGTGGCCAGGATGATCTGTTCAAAACGCAAGTTTCATCATGTCATAACTTCCTTAGAAAACGTCAATGACTGTCCATTGTTGTGAAGATGACATGACCCTCAAAGCCCAAGCAGCCCACGGTCTGAGAGGCAGCATAGTGTAGAAGTTGAGAGCACGGACCCTGGAGCCACGACTGCTGTGGTTCAATCCCTGCCTCTAACACTGACTATCTGAGCCAATTTGAGAAGTTGTTTAACTGCTCTTTGCCTCAGTTTCCTCATCTTTAAAGAGAGGCTAATAATTATTTCTCCCTCATAGGGTTTTTAAAAAAACTGAAAAAGTTAATATTCGCAAACACTTAAAGTGCCAGGCTCCTTCTTGTCCCCGCCTCACTCAGCATGCTCCTCTTCCTCGCCCTACTCTCTCCCTTCTGTAGTGAACTCTGACCCTTCCTTCAGCACCAGCACTCCCTGATCCCTGAGACTAGGAACTTTCCCTCTTGGCCCTTCCCTTGTGATTGATTAATGTTTGCCTTCTCCAAGAGAAGAGGAGCTAATTTATATTGCTAATCACTGTAGCTCCTGTGCTTAGCACAGTGCTTGACACACAATAGCACTAGATGATTATTTGTTGTTTGAATTAATATGTGCTTTGTTTTATAAACTTCCATCATGTCATATCACATCACCCCAGCAGGTGGCACCAAAATGCATCTTATCAGCAACTAAACCACTAGACTGATCTTAGCATAATTTTAAACTTAAGGACTGTTTTTAGAATATCTATTTCTCATTTTTTAGAAATAAAAAATGTTTGGGAATTCTGCAGAAATTTATTTATATGTTCAAACAAATCTTACCTAGTAGCAAGTGAGTATTAAGAATCATGAAAATTTGATATTTATAAATTAAAATTATTACACTTCTAAAAGTTAAGCGGATCCAAATAATAGTCTACTCAGGAAACTCACTGTCACACAATGCTTGGCAAGAAATTCTAATGCACACTTAGGCCACTGAAATTTTCCCAACTTCTGGAAAGTTTCCCTGGTCTTATTATAATATTAGGGTTGTTTTAAGCCAGTTTTGTTTTTCAATTGCTCCTATTACTGCATTATTTAATTTGATTTTGGAATTATGCCTTGATTACACTTTTCATGATGACCTTCTTGCTGTGTAATTGTTGAAATGCTATTTTTGTTGTTCTTTTGTTTTTCTCCAGTTAAACACAAAGCTTTTTCCTATGGTAGAATCAGTCAAGTAGGTGGTCATATTTTCTTTCTCTCCCCTCTTATCTAATTGGGTCCTGGCCAAACAGGTTTAAGAAATGCTGCTCTTGCACAGTGCTTAGAGAGAAGAGCAAATGTCTGCAGGCAGCTGGGGCTGAGAGGTTCTGGGAACCTAGATCTAAGTTGAAAGTGGGGAAAATACCTTGAATTTCTGGTTTAATTTTACTCATGTAAAATTTGCATACTGTTTTAAAATCAACCAAACACCTAAGACACTGTAAAATTTGGTATATAAAAAAAGTTTATTTTCAATTGTAAACCCCTGAGCGAAATAGATGAGCCATTACATTCTGTAACATATGTGCCTCCGAACTGAGCACTTCTGGGTACCTATTTTCTTCTTCATTGTAGAAGTCGAGAAGATGAAAATGTCAATGGAAAAACAATATGCTCATGTGAAAAATTCACTCTAAGCTTGCTAAAATATACTAGGTCAATACTTATTTTTAAATAACCTGATAGTTTTATTTCAAGGGTTCTGAAGCTTAAAATTGTTAATTATAAAACTTCAATTATAATCTGTCATAGAATTTGCTAAAGAATTCTCTGATTCTCATATATTCTAGCTTTCCTTCTTCTATGACTCATTTTGATGACTCTGAGATATGAATGTAGCCATTTCTGATAGATATAACTGCAAGAAAACAAGGAAAACCTAAATAAATTCAATTTGTATAAAATCACCAAGTCCTATTTACTCAAATTTCTTACTCTTCTATGAACAAACATTTTACAAGGCTTTAAGCTTATTTGGCAGCTTTCTTTCATTTATTTTTTTCTCTTTTTCATTCATTTATTAATTTTGTCACATGGCAATGCTCTGGATGCCGTGAATAGTAAAATACATGGATGATATAGTTCTGTTCTCTGCAAACTTCCAAAATAATATTAGTATATTTAGATCCTTATTTTAATTTCAGTGCTTCCACTTATATTACCCTTTTCCTTCCTAGCCTTGTGTGTTCAAACCTTTCAAAAGCAGCTAACACCAACCCAATTAAAAAATAGAAAGTTCATGGAAAATAGTATGGTCATGTTTTGGGATTGGGGGTTGAGGACAAAAATGAAGATGAATTGCTTTTTTTCTCTGTGAGATAAAGAAGTATATTAAATTAAAATAACATTATTTGGCTTTATAATAATAAAAGTAATAGTAATTAATATTTCCAATCATTGTACGTATATTAACTTACGTCTTCCTAGTAACAGCCCGTGAGGTGGTGCTATTGTTGCCAACAACTAACAGGTGTGTTTGCTAAAGTTTGGAAATTAGCACCAGGGACTGAGAAGAAAAAAATCTCAGAGTTTCATGATTTTTTTTCTTAGAGTCAGTTTTGAAAATGTCTTGACAGTAGACCTAGAAGTTACTCTTTTTTGAACCTTTGGTAACTAAATCCTTTAGAAGAAATAAAAAGGAATTTGAATTATACTAAATAATATTGCAGATTTCTTGTATTTACTTTAGTATTGGTCTTACTAAGGGCGGTCTATGAAATCACATGAAGTGTGCTCAGCTGGGAGATATCAAATCCTAAGGAATGAAAGCTCAATTTAAATCATCACTAGTTAGAATTCAGTGTAAGAATTCCCATATAATTTGTTTCAGCTTTTAAAAGAGATAGTCTTAAAACAAGAAGTATTGTGCTAAGCTCAAAGAAAGAAAGATGAAACCCACAATTTTCATAAAGGATATAAATTCTAGGACTCTTCCTTTTTATATACATTAACACAATTTCTCATTAGTTGCAGCAGATGTGATTTCAGCAAAAATGTACAAACAAGTGTACATCAGAATCATAAGAAAAAAAAGACAAGAGTGGCTTTTTCATAGTTTTGAGTTTAAGAAAGAAAAAATTCAATCAGAAAAATGGGGGGAAATGTTGACATTAGTCTTTGGCTATTGTGGCCAAACCCATGGTTACTATGGTAACAGGTAGCGAAACGATGACATAGTCTCTCAGTTTAAGTACCAAGTTTAGGAAATTACTGAAAGGACTGCCTCTCTATTCCTCCTTTCCCGGCTAAGTGGCTGTTGAAAGGGCAAAACCACAAAGACACTCATCGGCACCAGAGACAATATTAATTAACTAACTCATGCATTTATTTGTTCATCCGTTTGCTCAGGAAATATTTACAGTCTAGCTACCTAGAAACCCTTTCCCTGGGGGCAAAGTCAGTTCTTAGAGAAAGCTTGATGTGCTGCTTGATCTGTTTTTCCCTGGCGATCTAAAAATAATGCTGCTTCTTTTTATGTTTCTTAAAAAAAATACCAGTGAACTTTTAGGACTATGAAGGTGGAGGCTGCCCCTTCCATATGAGCAGGCTATGGGCAACACAAATGGCTCGACAACAAGAGAAATTGGCAGCTCTGAGCCTGTTGAAGTTTGGGCCCCTGCAGAGTAGAGAGTCTTTTGAAGTCTCTAGTACCAAGTCCCCAACTCAGGCTCTTTTTAAGTTCTCTGAGAATGACTTTTCTTACCTATTAAATGTTTTTGATTTAGTCTCTAATTCTAAAGATTAAAAAGAATACATATCTCAAAGAGCAGAAGTGAAACAAATAAAGAAACAAACAAATAAAGGTAACAAAAGTGAAATGGAGAAAAATAAAAACACAAGAACATTTTGAAAATCAATTGTATATTGGGGTCATTATATACATTATTTTCTGCAATTCTTACAACAAGTGTATTAACTCAGTAGTATAGTACCCACATTTTAGAGTTGAGAAATATGCTCAGCAGGTAGCCCAAAGTCCAGTCTTGGGTTGGGCAGATTCCAATTCAAATCAAGATGACTCTAAACTAAGGATCTTTCCCCGACACATAACCGGAGACTTGACTTATGGAACAATAGTTGTTAGCACATTACTCAATGAGAGTCTGCTAGAGTTTTAATCATGTTGATGTGTGTGCAATTTCACTTCAAATAAGGTGCAATTAGGATGATCAGAGAAACACAGAACCTCATAGAAACTTAAAGGACATTGAGTCATGGCAAAATGTGCAAGATGCACAGTCACTATGATGAGGCAGCTGCCCAGTTACTGATTCATATATTCCTTCATACGATGATGAGTATAGCAGTAAGTTTATAACTGTTTAAACGAGAGTTCATTAAGGTTGTTTGGAAAGTTCTATGTTGTGCATGAATAGTTGGCAATTAGAAAGACTGTAGAATTCATGGCCCAGAAAAGATCATTGGAATACTCGTTCCTTTTTTTGTTCACTTACAAACTCTAGAATATTTGAAAGTTAAATAATATGTGCCAGACTCTGTTCAAGATACTGTAGACCACATCAAGACAACCAAGATGCAGTGTCTTCATTTATGTCATGCGTTCAAAGCTATTTATAAGCACCTCCTCCATTCTAAACACAGTTTTAGATATTTGGGCTACTTCAATGAATAAAAAGGAACAAAAATACATGCTCACATGGAGCTTATATTCTACTGGCAGAAAAAAATAAATAGAACAGATGATGTTAAGAACTATAAAATTAGGCTATAGGAGTTTAGAGTATGGGACCAAAGGGATAGGATTAAAATAGGATCATCAGAAGTCTCATGGGTGTCAATCACATCTTAGAAGAGATGGGGGAGTGAATCAAGCAAATATCTTGGAAACAAATATTTCATGCAGAGGAAAAGAACAGGTGCAGAGGCTCTGAAGAAACAGTGTGCCAGGGACGTTCAAGCGAGAGCGATGTGGTCATTGCGGCTTAAGCAAAGTGAGTGTGGCGAGAGCAGCAGGGCAAGGGGTCACAGCTCCTACTGGGAACTAGATTGTGTTGAACTTTGTAGGCTGGGTGAAGGATGTTGGCTCTTACTCTTAGGAGGATAGAAAACCTTTGGAAGACTATGAACCAATGAATGACATGAACTGGCTTAAGTTTTAAAAGGATCACTCTGGTTTATGTGATGAGAACAGATTACAGGAGATCAAGGATAGAAGCTGAACATCCCTGAAAAGTATCACCATAATTCAAGTGAGACTTACCAACAAATAAACAATATTTAAAGTCAAAAGAATAGCGTCTTCATCAGAGCAAGCATGTTGCTAAAAGAGAAGAGATTCAAAGACTAGTGTTAAGGTGCTGGAACATTTAGTTGTTGAGTTGATGAGAAGGAAGTAGTAAGCGATACCGAGAAAGAGGTCATCAGTGGCCTTGACAGTAGGGATCAATAAAGGTGGCTTAATAGCTTTGTGATGTTGGTTAAGTAGCTTAATCTCTCTAAGCCTCAATTACTCAGCCTTAAAATGGAGGTAATAATATTGCCTTCAAATGGTTCTTTTCAATATTAATCAAGTAAATGTTTAGAAAACACTTATCAGAGAATCTGGAATATAGATTCCCTATAATCGGTTGCCCTTTTGTATGTTATAACTTAATTGAGTCTGTAAATTGGAGTGGTTTTTTTTTTTTTCACTTTGAAAAATAACAAAAATTATGCACATAAAAAGCAAGCTAGTTATCATGTTTTAGAATTCAGTTCTGATCAACAAACGTTTATTGGATACCTAGTCTAATTCAGACCCCGAGTTAGGTGCTAATGGTATGAAGATGAGTGATCTCTATCCTCAAAAAGATTGTGGTTTTAAAAACAATAAAATAAATAAATAAACAAAAAATAAATAGTTCTAATAAAATAATTCTAATAAAATAATAAAATATGAAGATCGTTAAGAGCGATAAACAGAGATTCCCATCTATGTTTTTCAGAGGGTCTTTGGCAGAAGACCTTATCAGAGGTCTCAAACTCTGCTTAAAAATTATTTGAGGACTTTGTTTAAAATGCAAATTTTATCTGCATTTTTAACCACTGATGCAGGTGAAGTCCATCTTTAACAGGCAATTCTTATTTACACTAAGGCTTGGCACCTACTGGTTCATAGGATCATGGAGGAAACACTTTGCTCAACTCAAAGGTTCAGGTATGACACCTTGGCCAAGTCTTAAAGGTGAATTAAAGATAGCTACATGAAAAGAGGTGGAGAGAGATTTCATGGCTAAGGCCTCAGAGCAAGCAAAGGTATGGCCACAGGTGGAAATGGCATGGTGTGGATGCATGGTTGGGTATTCAGAATCACTAGAGCTCCCAGTATTATGGGTCAGGGTGAAATAGTTTGGCTATCAAAGGTGACTTAAGTGAAAAAATCTTGGCAAATTGCCTTTGTATATTCTTCATCTTTTCCTCATGATTTTCCATGTCTCATATATTGAACCACCTAACAGATCATGCCTCTATCAGAGCTTCTGAATCACTGAGGAACAGAATAACAGTTGAAGAGATACAAGGGATTGTGAAATACCCTGGATTTGCCTTTTGCAAAACAGGATATCATCTGATGCTCATTCTTTATCTCTTGGTCCAAAATAACCTACTAGGCCTGTCAAAGCATAATAACAGATGCTAGCAGACCAAAAATTTTACTGGTGATAATATCAGGTGAGTTAGCATTCTATAGGTTCTTATAGCTTAGCCCTTGAGGTGAGGCAAGCCTGCACATTTTCACTCCTAATGAGATTTCTCACAAGCTGGAATGCCTCAGAGAGAGTATGTCATGCCATCACTTGATCAGATTGCTTCACTCTCCCAGGATCCACCTTCTCTAGTCTACAAAATTCTCCTCTTGGTGAATGACCTGGTTTGTTCATAAGAACTAAAATCTATGAACAGAGGGGCTGTTAAAAGTTGTGGTTTTATGGCGAGGAATGAAAAACAAGGCAAAAAACAATGGCCAGACTTACTTCTGGTCCTTC
The DNA here is from genome assembly GCF_000325575.1 of Pteropus alecto. Classification (NCBI taxonomy): domain Eukaryota; kingdom Metazoa; phylum Chordata; class Mammalia; order Chiroptera; family Pteropodidae; genus Pteropus; species Pteropus alecto. Next base: position 9,718,137 of record NW_006432943.1, read on the forward strand.
TCTTCTAATGATGCCACTCCCATTTGTCTTTGATCATCAGGGAAGCATGTTTGCATTGGACAAGGTACCCGGCTAGTAACCAGTGGAGACATTAATTTAGACAATTCCTATCTTGAGATTTGATGAAAAAATTAATACTCTCTCAGCGTGTGCTTTATGTAGTGAGGACAACAATCATTGAATTCCATTGGATTTTCCTGAATGGGAAGAACAACAGTTAAAGATATTTATCTTTTTTGCTTATCTACTTAATATAAACTGAATTTTCATGCTTAGAATGCCAGCACCAAGTGATGAGCCATTAATTAGCTCTGCTAACATCTTTAAAATACTCTGAGGACATCTTATCATTTGTTTCTGTTAAAAATTTCAAAAAGAACATTAGTGGAAGTCAAAAAAGATATGAAGTTTATTCACCCTCAATGATAAGCCTCAAAATTATGCTATTTTTATTTTTTGTGGTAATATTATATTGTAATTGAGTAATGCATGATTCATGAGTTCTGCTCCGTTTTTATTATCATATATAACTTTGGACACTTTATTATTTCTACACCCCACGCACAAATTATTTCTGTAAAGGCTTTTCATATCAATCAAAACTCATATTACAAAAAAAAATCTAATAAAAAATATCGCAAACATAAAAAGGGAATTTATTGACTCACATAACTAAAAAGTCTAATGGCAGCTTCAGGTATTAATTGGGTCGGAGGTTCAATAGATTTCTTCCAGAATTGTTTTCTTTGACGAACTTCTCAGTTTCGTGGTGCATTTGTGGATGTGTGTGTGCGGTGGCGGGAGGGTAGGTGTATCGGGGGTAGTGTCTTTGCCAAACTCTTAGTTCTGTTTTCATCACCAGTGGCTTCAGTACAGTGAATGAGGATAAATTTTCTGCACGATTTGGCTGTAGGAAGGAGAATGATATTTCTGGCAAAAGGAAGAACATATAAATTTGAAACATCATGTGTTTAGGAAGCTTTAGATAGCTTGATGAGGCTGGAATGCAGAGTTCTCATGGGGGACCTGTGAACAGATGCCATATAAAGATAACTCCACGAGTCTTGGTAAAAGGACTGTAGTTAGTTTTCTTTTCTTTTTTCTTTTTTTAATGATAGGGAATCATCAAGGGTTTCTAAGCAGCAAAATATAATAAGACTTAATCTTAGTAAGATTATTCTGGTATTAATATGAAGAGTGGATTTGATGAGGTTAAGACAGGAAGCCAGGATTGTTTATGGTAAAACAATGAGAGATAATGAGGGTCTGAACTAAGGTAGAGACAACAGGAGCATAAAGAAGAGGAAGAATGTTAAGTATCTTTGACAAATTGAATGTTCAGTGTTTAATTATCATTTAGAAGGTAGAGGTGAAGGAGCGAAAGAAGTTAAGGGAGGGAAAACAGGTGTAAAAATTACTTCCGAGCTTCCAACTTGAATAAATGGTAGTATATTCAGAGATAGGAAAAATAAAATGAGAAGTATATTTTTGCTGGAGTTGATGTGTGTTAAGGGACAGATAGCCCAATATAGAACATATTGTCATGCAGTGAGCTCAGGTAGAAAACATCATCTGGAATAGGCTCAACCTCATATGCAAAAGCAGGTATATGGGTGCTCTTTCTCCTCACGCCCCTACAGAGACATGCTTAGGTTGGGGTGCGGTTGAATATTACATATGGCTATAGGTTCCAGTGGAGGGACCTTGACCTCTTGAGGCTCTTCCTTTATATTGTGCAAACCTGAGAGCAACTTTCTGAATCATTTTGGGGGCAGAGGGTAAGCAGTCAGAGCCTAGGTGCCAACTATTTAAGGGAGTACCACAAAATATCAGATTTCCAGGGCCAGAGACCCAAGAGAATTTTGGGTTAAATGAAGCCCCTGTGGTAGACAGAGGTTCTTCTTTAGAGAATGCTGTTAGTCTCCACACACATTTTCTGTAGTCATTTGTAAATATGTTCCTGTAACTTAGAAAGAGTTCTGAGGTAAGAATATATTTTGAAAGTAATCAGCATATATGTTGATAAAGTTTTGGATAAGGATGATATTGCCTAAGGAGAACAAATTATGTTAGAAGAGAAGAGAGACGAGAAATGTGGGAGAGGCCAGTGTTTAAGGGAGAAGGGAGAAGAAGAGAACTCAAAGAGTGATCATGAAGAGGAATTGAAAAAGAGTAGGCACCAGACAGATAAAACACTAGAAGAGATGGTTATCCTGAATGCTAAATAAGATTTAGTCTACAAAATGATACTGAGATATCAAAGAGTTAAGGATTAGAGAATATTCATTGACCCATATATCTCCCATTCTAAAACGAGTTCACATTTTCATGTTTCTAATTCTGCATGGGTTGTATAGTTAATATGTACATATTTTTTCTGGTACTCCCTTCCTTCCTACCTTCCTTCCTTCCTTCCTTCCTTCCTTCCTTCCTTCCTTCCCTCGTTCCTTCTTTCCTTCCTTCCT
>NW_006432943.1:9720663-9773974 GCF_000325575.1 Pteropus alecto
TATAGGGCTTAGAACAGTGGCTTCTTTCCTTCCTTCCTTCCTTCCTTCCTTCCTTCCTTCCTTCCTTCCTTCCTTCCTTCCTTCCTTCCTTCCTTCCTTCCTGTCTTTTTTGTTCTCATAGAATATATTAAATGGATAATATCTGTTGTATATAGACCATCTTAGAACTAAGGAAATTCATTAATTAGAAGGTTCCTAGAGATCTTAGCAAGTACAGTTTTCAAATACCAGTAGTAGGTACACAGAGACACCTGGGAAATGGTCCACAACTATACTTAACCCTGCCAAGAGCTTGAAAAAGCAGGATATACAATGAATAAAATTATCTTTAAGAGTAAAGTTAATGACCAAATGGGTTAAAATAGAAAAATTCCAAGGGACAAGATTCAGGCCTGTTCATTAAAGGAAGTATATAAAGTAGAGTGACAGAGAGAAATATTGGTAGCATCCATTTAAATCTTTCCTAGGGGACTGAGAATCTTGATCCACCAGGCTTGGATCATGGTCTTCCTTGTGAAGATTAACTCACTAGGTGATTTTAGCATGATGAGCTTAAAATATCCCAGGTTATCAAGCTTCAAATTATAATTTGGCTGTCCACATATTGGATAGAATAAAAGGTATATTTCGTATGTAAATCAATGCTATCATATTGATTCTTGTTTTTGGTTAGCTGGGAAAATTACATCTCTGAGTCTGTGAGGGATGGGAGTCGAAGAAAATGATCATTCCCTGCCTTTCCCAGAAACTCCCATAAGAGACAGCTATCTGGTCTCCTGTAGAACTTCTCTAGCCGATTGCTTGTCTTAGGAAGTCTGCCACTATAACTTGAAGAAAAAGTGTTAGGTTTTAATACAGGGACTAAACATAAAAAACAATAAAACAAATAATAAAACAACACCAAAAATTTCACTTTCATGAAAGTCCAGCGTAGAATAGTGAGTGCTTTATATATATTATACATATAATACATATACATATATTATATAAATGATATATAATATATCATAATGAGTCATTAATATATCTCATAGTGAGTCATTAATTCCAGTTTAGGAACTTTTGTTCATTAAAGGGGATGGTGTTTGAACTGGCTTTGAAATGATAGAAAATATTATTTAATATAAAGATGGGAGAAGTACACCTCAGGTAAAATTGTACATATAAAGACTGGAAATCAGGAAAAAGCAATCAATGCATTTACAAAATGAGTCGCTAAATGAATCATTATTCAAATGTAAAAAAAAAAATGAGCAATTCAGGATTTACCTTTAAAAATATGTCAAAACTGGATCCCACTAAATTGTAAATTTTCCAAATAAAAAATGATTCATTTTTGAGTAGAACACAGTATCGAAGATCAAACTGAAATCTGGAAACACAAATTACCTCAATCCATTTAGTATATTTCATATCATCAGTGCTATTTTGATTTAAATTCAAATTATTGATGGATAGTAAATGGACAATATAGTAAATCAGAAACTTCATCTTACCCTCTTCTTAGAAAAATGAATGTTGTATTTCACATACAAAGGGTCCAGCATACTTAGAGTTGGATAATTAGAAGAAACAATGACCTCTATACTATTTCTGTAAAAAACAAGCTCAACCACTTTCCTGGTGAAGAATGACAAAGAAGAAATAGAAAAACATTTTACCAATTTCTTGTTATAGAACTATACAGGTATAAAACATAATTTTATTTAGGACTTCTAAAAGTGGCAATCAATGGTTCTTTCACTACTAGAAGTTCAAATAAATAAGACATATTTATATGAAAATCTACAATATGATTATGTTACGGCCTTTAAAATAATGCAAAAGGAAAATTTTTTATGTTTTTTTATTTTCTTTTTAACTTTGCTTTAAATTACCAATTATTATAATATACTTAGCCAATTATTTTTGGGGAACTCTAAACAATAGTCAAGCATTTTGTAGCACATATTAATGTAATAATTCAATTACCTACTTGGGTATACATTAGAGCTTGAACTCAATAACTCTTAAATCTGCATTTTTCTTTTCTTTTTTGCTTTGTGGTTATATTTGTAGTAGATGTTAGTTCTCAAAGAATCAATATGGAGTATTTTGATACTTTTAACTGTTGAAACTAAACAAATGATAAGTGAATTTTCTGTGTTTTTTTTTCATTTGATAAATGACTACCATCTGTGATATGCCCAAGTTTTTAGGAAGGAGTCTTGTAGTATCCCCAGATCAGGATATAAGAGACTCAACAAATGTGTGAGAAAGAGAGGAAGTGAGAGGAAGAGAGAGGGAGACAGATTTGTTAAGATGTATAACTAAAAAAAATTTAAGTTTTACCTCAGTGATTAAACCTGAATTGTTCGGAATTCTTATTAATAGCTAAGATGCCTTTCTTTTAAATTATAGAAGTAAAATACACTAGACTCTTTGAGATGTGAGCCCCACCTTCTACTATATAGTGCATTTTTGGGTTTAATATGCAACACTGCTCCCCTCTATTAGCAGATATTTTAAAATTTCTTAGAAAATGAAATATGCATGTGTAGTTCACATGAAAATGAGAACAATCGTGAGCTTTTAAAATTATAGTGAAGGAAATTAACAACAAATTCAAGATTAGAGAGGTCCCACAAAAAATACCATTGCAAGATTTTATCTATCTTATAAGCAACCATGTAGAGAATAAACCCATTAAACATGTGCTACAGGTTGAATTATGTCCCCCAAACAAATTCTTATGTTGAAATCCTAACCCCTCCTACTTCAGAATATGATCACTTGGAAATATGGTCACCCTGGAAGTAATCAGTTAAATTAGGATGAGCTCATGTCACAATAGGGTGGTCACTCTGGAAGTAATCAGTTAAATTAGGATAAGCTCATGTCACAATAGGGTGGGCCCCAAATTTAGTATAAATCATGTTCTTAAAAAAAAGGGGAAATTTGGAGACAGGCATGCTTACAGGGAGAATACCATGTGAAGATGAACGTAGAGATTGGTGTGATGAAGCAGAAGCTAAGGAATGTCAAAAGTTTCCAATAAGCTAGGAGAGAAGCATGGAACAGATTAGTTCTTACAGCCCTCCATGGAATCAACACCTTGATTTGAGATTTCTAGCCTCCAGAACTGTTTAAGCAATATGTTCTTATTGTTCAAAGCACCTAGTTTGTAGTACTTTGGTATGGCAGCCCTAGCAAAATAATACAGTATGCTTTTGAAATGAAAGACTAACGCTTACTTTTCCTAAGGAGGGTGAGACAATTTTTCTCAAGTCTTTTGTTTTCCTTTAAATTAGGAGTCTCCAAGTGTGCCACGAACAGTCACATGTCTCCTCTGAAAAAGTCCCTAAAATCTTTCTGCTTTCAGGGACATGCATTTCTTGCTAATTGATACTAACTAGAAAATGCAGTTAGGGAAAGTATTATGCCAGCACCTTCCAGTGTCCTAGAGCTAGTAGTTTCCAGCCCTAATGCTGAACTTGAGTCAGATAATTTTTTTATAACACAACACTTTTCTGTGGCCTACAGGCATTTGAATTCAAAATCTTCCACATGGCAAGAATCCTATAAGTATGAGACATAAAGAGGAGGTTATTTAATGAGGAATAAATATCAGGCTGGCCTAAAGTATCTGCTCTCTAACACTAAATTTCAGAAGTCAGTGGTGCAATTTTTGCATCGTTTTAATGGAAAGGATGTGAACCTCACATCTTATATATAAAATATTGTTCACCCAATTAAAATACAGAGGCATAATGCTAATGAAAAGAAAAACATCTAAAAAAAAATGTTAGTTCTATGGCAGATTGTAATTTCCAAGACAGCTGTAATAGTATTGCCTCTTGAGTACTGGTGGGCTTCTGAGTTGTCCATAACTATTGAAATGCAGTGGAAGTGAGGTCTTGTGAACTCTGAGGCTAAGTCAGGAAAGGCGAGGCAGCTTCCTTGTCAACTGAAACACTGGCCTTGGAAGTTTGAGAAACCATATGAGAAGTTTGACTCATCTGAGGTGACTATGCTGTGAGGAAGCCTAAGTCACGTGGAGAGGGGACATGTAGGTGTCTCAGCTCCGAGTGATAGCTGAGAGGTCCATGCTGAGTTGACAGTTAGCATCGACTGCCAGACATGCCTAAAGATGATTCCAGAGTTCAGCTTTTGAGTTTTCCCAGCTGAGTTCTCAGAAATTGTGGAATAGAGAGAAGTTATCTGTACTGTGATGAAGAATTGATGAGGAAAATAAATGGTTATTTTGTGACACTAAGTGTTAAGGTGGTTTGTTATATAGCAATGATAACTGGAAGATAGTTTGGTGAACATTGCTTCTTATCAGAAGTTCCACATACATGCTTTGAAATATTTCTCCCTCTTTAAACTATAGTCTTGCTGGCAAGCAATATATTATTTAGGAACTATTTATTAACCTTAGGGAAACAAAAACACATTTCTAATATTATTCTTCCTTTAGTTAATAGAGGCTTCTACAATTCACTCCTCTTGGGGGTCTCTCTCAAAGCCCTAACTTTTAAGACTTAAATCTTCATAAATGTAATCATGTTCTTCTCTTAAGCATCACTTCTTAAATATTCATATATATGTATATCATGTATTACTTATTTACTATTTTGGCATAAATACTTTCTTTTAATTTTCTCAGTAATATAACAAAATTAGACTACATGCTAGAAAACTATTGTTAATATTATTATGCTATCTTGTGTTCTTTTCTTCAAGTTTTCCTAATACATTAGTAGTTTAAAATTTTAGGTCTCAATCTTCACAATGATACAATTTGATTTAATTAATTGGTGTTATTTTAATATCTAGAGATGTTAGGTCATTTTTACTCAAATTAAATTTGGTTGGTACTTCACTTAGAACATGAAACATAACCCTTACATATGCTGCCTACAAGAGACTCACTTCAGATTGAAAGATATACATGGGCTTAAAGTGAAAAGACAGAAGAAGATATTTCATGAAAATGGAAATGAAACAAAAAAACAGGGATAACGATACTTATACTAGACAAAATAAACTTTAAAACAAAGGCTATAACAAGAGACAAAGAAAGACCCAGTAATCCCACCTCTGGGTATTTATCCAAAGAACCAAAACACTACTTTGAAAGGACATGTGAATTCATATGTTCATTAAAGCATTGTTCACAATAGCCAAGAAATGGAGGCACCAGTGGATGAATAGATAAAGAAGAGGAGGTACATATATACAATGGAATATGACTTAGTCATAAAATATTATGAAATCTTACCATCTGTAACAAGATAGATGTTTCTAGAGGCTATCATGTTGAGTGGAGTACATCAGACAGAGAAAGACAAATGCCATAGGGTTTCACTTATGTGAGATCTAAAGAACAAAACAATTGAACAAACAAAACAGAAACAAACTCACAGATTCAGAGAACATTTTGATGGTTGCCACGTGGGAATGGTGTTGGGAGGATGGGTAAAAAGCGGTAGGGAATAAAAAGTACAAATAGCGGTAGGGAATAAAAAGTACAAATAGCGGTAGGGAATAAAAAGTACAAATTAGTAGTTGCAAAATAGTCCTGGGGATGTAAAGTACAGCATAAAGAATATAGTTAATATTGTATAACAATGTATGGTGTCAGGTGGGTACTAGATTTATTGTGGAGATCACTTCGCAAGTTAAATAAATGTCTAATCACTGTTGTATACCTGAAACTAATATAAAGTATATCAACTGTAATTTAAAAAATTAAAAATTATTTAAAAAACATGAAATGTAGTATTCACCATTAGCTGGTCAATTTTTCCCTTATTAGTTTAAATTTAAAGCACTGATAGTAAATGTATTTTTTTCTTAGTGCTTAAGGCACATGAACACATACTCAACATTTAGGTGCGATTAAGAAGAAATTAGAAGATTTTTTTAAGTCTTAAATTTTCTTAGCACCTACAAATATAGTAATTAATTGAAATATTTACTTTATTTGCTATAACCACTTTATTTCCTGTCTATAGGGACGTATCTCTTTTATCTTAGAAGTAATACTCACTGTCCAGAATTCTATTCCAGGAAGCTCAGTCAATGGTAACTATTAGGGTAATCTTTTATTGCTATTTACAGATGACCTCAGACATTTATTTCAGTTCCTTCAGAGAGTGCAGGATACTAGTTCTTTACATTGTGTTTATGTCATTGGGAGTTTTTTAAGAAAAGATCTTATCTGTCTCATGTCAACAGATACTTTTCCCATAATAAGAAAGATGATTAGATCAGAAAGAAATTTCAATTTCCAGGGGACACTGACTAAATCTGATTAAAATTGTCTGTGAAGATCTGAGGAGTAGAAGTGGTCCCATTAAGTAGATAAATCAACAGAAAGTGTTTGCACAGTGGTGTATTTTTTTACTCTGTGTTTTAAGGCCATTCTGATCTAGTGTGTAGGGCAGGTCTGGCTGAAAGTTAGGTAGATTTTAATCTGTATGTTGTAGATTATGGTGCATTTATTTTCACTAAGTTAGCAAGTTCTCTCACACATGTGAGCTCACACTCTTGTTTGTAATAATCTAGTTTACTATCATTGAAGGCTTTGTGACTCATGGTGTGGTTCATGGACAAACAGCTTTAGTATCACTTGATAGCTTGTTAGAAATGCAAAATCCCAGGCCCAGCCCAGACCTGCTGCATTGGAACAAGATTCCCAATGATCCTTTATGCACATTAAAGTTTGAGATACACTGCTCTGAGGTAGAAGACTTTGTCACTAGGTAGACATAGCACTGTGCATTGAAAATCGATATAGACACTGCTAAGTATGTGTAGAGACAGTCTCATTTGGGCTTTTTCTGTCCTAGTTAATATTTGAGAATATAACAGTGAATGGCTGCTCAACCTGTTAAAGTTTCAGGGTAATAATCTCATATTTCTAAATATTTAGCAACCATGCCTTTTATTTTAATTTGTTTTAAAAAAGAAAATATGTGTAGCGCTTGAAGAGGTATTCCTCAGCAAGAAAATGAGTGTGAAAGTATCAAACTCGAGAAACCAATCCATATGTCCTTCAATAGCTAATAGATAAATAAATTGGGTCTAGTCATACAGTGGAGTGCTATACAGCAAATGACAAGGAACAGGCTCCTGCTACATAAACCAATATGGAGAAATATCACAACATAATGTTCAGTAAAGAAGCCAGACACAAATGAGTACATACTGTATAATCAATTCCGTTTATATAAAATTTAAGAGGCAAATTTAATTTATGGTATTAAAGCTTTATTTAAAATATTTTTGTAGTATTATCTCTGTAATCAGAAAAAATAATTCTAAAGTTTATCTGGATGAATAAAGAGGTAAGAAAGAGAAGAAAAAAATTTAATGTTAATGCTAACAAGGAGTATCTTCCTTGATCTAGTTGTAAAATGTTATAACTTAGAATAATTGAAACAATTTTGAACTGGTTCAAAAGGGAATTCAAAGGAATGGAAAATTTTTTATAAAAGATGCTAACCATTATAAGATTTACATGAAATAATTTACTAATTATAAAGTACTGTCTTCAAATGAAGCATGTACAGCTATATGAGTTATTATCATTAAAAACACTTTATTAAAGTATATTCATTTAGAAATGTACACTTGAGGATTAATTATACATATTGGTCAAGAAAGCCCTTTCTCATATTCCTTCTAATCTCTACCCCCTCCCATTTCCCCAAACTAGCTACTATACTACTTTCTAACATCAAAGATTAGTTTTGTCTGTTTTTAATTATGTATAACTGGACTATTAATACTGTATGTATTCATTTGTATCTACCATTTTTTGCTTGCCATTATGTTTAAGGTACATTTAAAATAATGTCAAAATGACAAATTAGTTCTCACTTTGGCAGCACATATATTAAAATTGGAATGATATAGAGATTAACATGGCCCCTGCGCAAGAATGACACACAAATTCGTGAAGTATTCCATATTTTAAGGACCAGAGGGAAAAGTCACAAAACCTAACTAAATTCAAATAACAGACAGAAATGCAAGGACAAGGAAATGATGAAAACACCGAGCTACCAGAAAGCAAAAGGTAAAATGACTATAGGAAAACCTCACATTTCAATAATCGCCCTAAATGTAAATGGACTGAACTCACCAATAAAAGGGCACAGAGTTACAAATTGGATTTAAAAAGAAAGAAAAAATGGAGAAAAAAAATCCAACCATTTACTATCTTCGAGAGACACATCTCAGTTCCAAAGACAAATATAGACTTAAAAGGAAAGGGGGAGAAATGATATTTCAAGAATTCAGAGAAAAGTAGGAGTAGTGGTGCTAATATCAGATGAAATAGACTTCAAAATAAAAAAGATAAAGAAAGATACTGAAAGACACTTCATAATGATAAAAGAAATCATGCACCAAGAAGACATAACACTTATCAATATTTATGCTCCCAATTAGGGAGCCCCAAAATATATAAAACAATTACCAACAGAACTAAAGGGAGAAACAGACAAAAACACTATCGTAGTAGGAGACCTAAATACCCCACTGTCAGATATGGACAGATCATTCAAACAGAAAATCAGTAAGGAAATAACAGCTTTAAATGACACATTAGATCGACTGTATATAATTGACATTTACAGTCTTTCATCCCAAAACAGCTGCTTATTCATTTCTCTAGTGCACATGGAATGTTTCAAGGACTGACCACACACTAGGACACAAAACTAGCCTCAACAAATATAAGAGGACTGAAATCATACCAACCATATTCTCTGATCATGTTTTGAAGCTGGAGGTCAACTGTAAAAAGAAAGTGGGAAGAACCACAAATACATGGAGATTAAACAATGTCTTACCGAATAATGACTGGGTCAGAGAAGAAAGAGAGATCAAGAGATACATAGAAATGAATGATAATGATATTTCAACATATCAAAACTTTTGGGACACGGCAAAAGTGGTCATAAGAGGAAAGTTTATATCATTATAGGCCTATCTCCAAAAACAAGAATCCTCCTCTTTCCAGACATTGTTATCTTAATTTGTTCCTATGTATGCTGAACATTCATTACTATTTTGTTTAAAAAGTTAAATAAAATTGACAAACCTCTGGCTAGACTCACTAAAGAAAAAAGAGAAAGGATGCAAATAAACAAAATCAAAGATGAAAGAGGAGAAATTACAACAGACACCACGGAAATACAAAAGATCATACAAGAATACTATGAAAAAGTATATAACACCAAATTTAATAACAAGAAGAAATGGACAAGTTCTTAGAAATATACAAACTTCCTAGACTGAATCAAGAAGAACTGAAAAATCTAAATAGATCAATCAGTAGTATGGAAATCAAAAACCTATCAAAAAGTAAAAGTCCAGGACCACATGGATTTGCCAATGAGTTCTACCAACCATTCATAGAAGATTAATACCTTTCTTCTCATACTCTTCCAAAAAATCAAAGAGGAGACAATATTTCCTAACATTTTATGAAGCCAATAAGAAATCTATCTTAAGACAGTAATCTAAATTTTAGACAAATATTTGTATATATAGTTATTTCGTAACATATAAAACAATCTAAATTGAATTGCCTTAAGGTGAATTGCCTTATAGATGATAAAAGTAAGGTGAATTGCCTTATAGATGATAAAACATTCTTTGAAATATTATGTAGTCTTTAAAATCATGCTTTTAATGAATGTTTTGATTATAAAGAGTGTTTGAGTGTCTAATGTTAACTGTAAAACAAAATTTAAAAAAATATCTCTTGTGACTGTTTATGCATATGTGTATTTGTATAAAGAAATTTGGACAAAATTGCTTCAGCATGATGACTGAGATTGCCTCTTTGATGTTGGTGAGATTAACAGTGGCTTTCATTTTCTTCAATGTAATTTTCCAGATTTTCCAAATTTTCTACCCTGAGCTCTTTCAATCTTTTCTTTAGTCAACAAATATTTATGCAGCAGGAACTACATAATTAGAAGAAGGTTGGAGATGAGAGAGCTTTCAAAGCAGCACGTTATAGCAAAGGAAGGAAAAGTTTATGAGAAAAAATTCAAACTGTCCTTCCTGTTTTAGTCACTACTCAAGTCTTCCTTTTACAGATTCCATTTCATCATCGTGCTACCGTGTTCCCTTGTATTGTCTTCAGTTTTGCCTGGGCTCTCTTTCTCTGGACATTATGCACATGTGTCACTGAATCCAATTTTTGTTCTTAAACGCAAACACAAAATTAATCGATGTATTTTGTACAAATACAAAAATAATTGCTGCCTGAAGAGGAAATAATTGTCACATATTTCATAGTAAGATCAGCTTTTACCTCTGCAGTGTTTTCATTGTCTGATAGAACTAGACTATTTTTAGAAAACACTAAAATAAAATTTTATCTTAAAACAAAATAAAACCAAAGACCTGCCTCTTACCAAAGGAGGAAGTTAATTTTTGCTGATATTCATCTTCCATCTGTGCACATTTTAAGTGAGTTCAAGTAATCTTGCAATAGGCTTCATCTCGAAATAAGCAAATAGTTATTTGTACCCATCTGTCTCCTCTGGCACATATGAGTGCTGTCTGGTCTGGAGAAGAGTGATTTGTTCCTATACCCAAAGGGTTTAAAATGCATTTAAAATGTGATTTATTCTATCATTTTTTTCCCAATGTCTTTCTGAAAACATTGGGCCTGGTGTAGGTTTGGGCATTAGTTAGTCCAAAATCCAGTTCATTAGTTTTTCAAGCAGAAAGTACAGGTAATTTCCTCAATCTAATTCAGAAATGATAAAATTGTAACTGAGTTACCCAAGCACAAATGTCACTGATTCATTCTCACATATTCTTAGTCATGCATTTATTGTCTATTTAAGTCAATAAAATAATAATTAATCAATAAATAACACTGTATTATATACTTTCTTTGAAAGCAAATTCTGCTGCTTTCCAACAACTATCCTAATGTTACTTATTCCTTAGGCAATTGCCTCCAGGACCTGATATTAGATGCTGAAACATTCTCATTTCCTGTTGAATAAATTTAAAGTCAACAATGCTATGGCCTCAGGGAGGAAATGGCACAGCTACTGGGATGCACAGCCTATTTATTTAGTAAGGTCTGATTATTCTGCAGCGCAGTACTAGGAAACAGGATGGTCCCTACAGCCATCCACTTTCCCCTTTTTTTTCCTTTTCTACCTAGACCCCTGAGGCTGTATGCATCTTTTGGCTCATGCTGCTGGCCAGCTCTTCCTGTTCTCAGTGCTATTTATCTAAGTGTTCTCTGATAATCACTTTGTAACAGCAATGCTTTGTAAAAATTTGTGGTAAAATAGCATTCTAGGATGCATTCTTATCTATGTACCAACCTAACAAATATTAAATGTTGCAAAAATCACCATGCTAAATTAAATAAAATCAGAACTCAAGATCAGAAATATATTTACTTTAATTGACTTGGGCTTCTCCTTGGCATTGCCTAAATTTAAAAAATAAATAAATAAAAATAAAACACTTGTATTTCCTTCAGGGTCCAAAGCAAACATATTGTCAAATAGTTGTCTCTATTTTCAAAATAAATTTGGTATCCAAGACTGGCTTTCAGTAGACTGTTGTATCCTCAATGCCTACTTTTTCACCGTTTTCATTACTATTACCCCAAAAAAGCCACCATTATTTACTGTCTGAATTCCTTACTGGGTTTCATGCTTCTTTTCCTGGCTTCCCTATAATACATTCTCAGTGGAGCAGCTAGAGTGATCCTATTAAAACATGTCAGGTCATGTTAAGACCCTCCAAAGTTTTCCAACTCACTTGAAGTGGAGTAAAACCCAAGTCTCTATCATGTGTCTTAGTTTACTTGGGCTGCCATACAAAACACCATAGACTTGGTGATTTAGACAACAGAAATACATTTTCTCATAGTTCTGGAGGTTGGAAGTCTGAGATCAAGGTGCCAGGATGATTGGTTTCTGGTGAGAGCTCTCTTCCTGGCTTGCAAATAGATACCCATCCCACTCTGTAATTACATGCCAGAGAGATAGAGCAAGCCCCCTGGTGTGTCTTATAAGGGCACTAATCCCGTTAGACCAGAATCTGCCATCATGACCTCATCTAACCCTAATCACCTCCCTAAGACTTCACCTCCTAATACCATCATATTGGGTGTTAGGACTTCCACAAATGAATTTGTAGGGGCTGGTAGTCAAACATTCAGACCATTACACCATGGTGTTGTGGCGATTTCTCATCTCTTTTTTTCACTTTTTGGGATCTAACTATCTCTCTATCTTTGTTCTTCCTTGAACCTACCCAGGCATGGTCCAGTTTTGGATTCTTTGCTCTGCTTTTCCCTTTTCCTCACATGGCCAAATGGTTTATTCCTATACTTCATTCGAGTATTTGCTCAACTGTCAGCTCATCTGAGACTTCTCTTTTTGATGCCTTCTAACTAAAATTCGCCAGGAAGACATCTCTAGTAAATACTAGACTTCTTGGCTCATTGCAGGGAGAGAGGCAGCCCACCATGGTGGACCAGTAAGGGTGTGATAGAAAGAGCTTGTCACAGAGCTCAAGTTTGTGCTCTGTAATTTCAAGGAGGATTCAATGAAATATAGTTTTGCTCTGGATTAGAGGCTGTCAGAAAGTAAAGGCAATTCCATAACTAGGTACTTAACAATTTTTAACTAGGAGGAATGGAGTAAAACTAAAGTTGTAATTGCCAAGGAATCAGCAGGATCAGCATTACTCACGCTAGTTGGATAAGGGGGATTTTACTTATTTTTGGGATTTGCATAATGCTCTTGTTTTTATCTGTGCTCAGACATGATTGCTCTTTGGTCTTGTTTTAGTCTTGGTCTGATATAGTTATGAGAGTGGTCTAGGAGTCTTGTCTGATTTTAGTTTTCTGTAAAATTGTTTATATCCAACAGGAAGACACTGTGGTCATTTCTGAGCTGACAGTAGTCAGGGGCTTCTTTCTTCATACTCAATCTAAAATACAACTTCTCTTTGTTTTCTCCCCTTATACTGATTTATTTTTATTTGTTATTTTTTTTCATAGCATATGTCACTTACCACCATAGTACAACAAATATATTATTTGTTTTTTCATTATGTAAATTCTTCTACATGTAAATCCCATAAGAGTTGGTGTTTGGAGTAACTTGTTTCATCCTAGGTACTTATGTGTTCTCCTGGAATATAATAGATGTTTAATATGTATTTGCTGAATGAATTTGTTCGCTAACGTGCTGTTTTCCCAAATACACATAAAAGCAAATTGAATTATAAAAGGGCCAAAAGATAAACAAATATCATCTTCACAGTGTATGAAATTAAATATAATTAAGATGCAAATGAAGATACAGCAGATAGATACCAAATGAAATGTAGTTAACAATTGCTGTTTTACTACAAATCTTGATGAGATTTTTAAAACACTCTTCAAGTATTTGACTATTTTAACAAAGTACAACTGGATTTTTTATCTCTGCAAGAAAATCGGTATTAAGTTAGTTATTAAAATAAATTCCCTAACTGGGCAAACTGCTAAAGATGAACCGACTACATACATACAAATGAATTATTAGATAGCTTTTAGGAAGAAAATCAAACCATTAGTTTCATAGTTTGATAATTTACATTTATATATCTTTATACACATGCACAATAAAGTTTTCTTTGACAAATTTATAAAAATTAAGTAAAGGGAAAGAAATTCTTTTATGAATTATACACATAACCTATTTTAGGCCATTGCTCACAGTACTTTGCTAACGTTGCTTATTTTTGAATTTATGCATGTATTTTGTGTGTGTTCATCCATTGTGAGTGTATATGTATTCCTCACTCACTACCAAATGAGCTGATTACTAGAGCAAGAAACTGAAAGCCACCTGCAAAGTCTCTTAGCCAGTGGGTGCGAAAGGGCACTGTCCAGAGAAGGTCTGGGTCAGTGTGCCTTTAGTTACGAAATTAGTTTCAGTTACAATTCTTGCAGCCAGAGCTTCCTAAGATATTTCTTCTTCATTTCTATTTCCCTCTTGAGGTCTCATTATTATTTCCCTTCTAGATCATACTTACTTGTTTTAGATATCGAAGACATAAGATGTTAGCATTTGAAAAAATGAAAACTTAAAGCTTCCCTACTTCTCAGGTTTATATCTCTGTGACCAGAGTCAATGAAAGAATGAATCTATCAGATTAACCAAATCCAAGAATAATAATAATACATACTAGCTATCATTTATTGATAGTGTGTGCCAGCTAATGCACTAAATGCTTTATTCTCATTGTCTCCTTTAATTCTTACAAGACAGATCATAATTCCCGTTCTAGAGAAAAAGAGGATCAGAGATATCGAATAAATTTCACCTTAAAATTAGCAAAGTAGGCATACAAACTGTGGTAGAAAGAAAGAGAACTGCACAAAGAAGTCCACGTTCTAATCTCTGGAAACTGCGAAAATGTTACTTTACACAGCAAAGGGATTTAACAGATAAAATTAAGGATTTTGAGAGGGGAAGATTACCCTGAATCCCTATGTATTCATAATAGTCCTTCTAAAATGGAGGCAGAAGTATCAGGGTCGGAAGACAGATGTGACGACAGAAACAGAGGTTGGAGTGATGTGCTTTAAAGATGAAAGAAGGAGCCATGAGCCAAAGAATGCCAGTGGCCCCTAGAAGGCAAGGAACAGATTTTTCTCTAGAGCCTCCAGCAGGAACACAGCCCTAGTGACACCTGGATTTTAGCCTTATAGATCTATTTCAGACTTCTGACCTCTAGAATTAAATAATAATAACTTCATGTTGCTTTAAACCACTAAATTTGTGGTTATTCGTTATAGCAGAAATAGGAAAGCAATATATAAACCAAGATCCATCTAACCCCTGTGCTATTCTGACATGTGATAAAATGTGTATTTTAAGTGACTCGCCAACAGTTGATTTTATCAGGAAAATTAGGCTAAAGGAAAACATTAATCTCACTCTAATTAATGTGAGTCATATTGCCTCTGCATATTTGGAAATTACTTCATGAAACATGATCTCTGTTTCCATTGTATATGTTAAGAAAGTATATTCTTTCAATGAGGTATTCCAGATGAAGTTATTTGTGTGCTCTATCCTAAATAGACCATTGATTTATTGAACGATGAGTAATAAGCAATTTTAATATTACATTCAGTCATCAGTTTGTACTTACTGGATAACTGCTTAATTTACTAGTTTAAACATGAATATTGATTTGGCCATTCTGGTTAATCCTTTTGTGTGTATATTTGGAAAAATACGAATGTGAAAACCAAGCTATAGTTAATGTATCATCAAAACAGAGTTACAAACCAGGATAATTATTACTATTTTTATCAGGAATCTTCTCTTAGCAGGTATCTCATTATAGGATTAAAGGCTTCTCCCAAATTCTAGATCCTTGGGTAAGGTTATCTGAGGTGAATCTTCAACCTTTAAGAGAGAGAATCACAGTGTGTTAGTTTCTTCACCACCTCAAAAAGTGAAGGTAGATAAAGATGGACACTTTCTGAGGGAAAATGATAGATGTCACCATGCTGGCAATGCCTCCTTTTATTTATCAAATATTTATTGAGCATTGTGTGTTTGCAGGAGCTGAGATTACACTGCTGTGCAAGCTAGTCAAAGAGTGGGGTTTACTTTCAAGTGTGTAAGATAAAAAAATGACACAAACATGTAAAAATATAAGCATCAGAAGTTCTATGAAGAAAGAGTAGTAGAATTGAAAGGGAATGTGTTTGTGAGCCCACTGTCTGGTTTCAATATACAGAACAGAAGAAAAAGTGGAGAAATAACTATCTCAGAGTTAACTCATTTCATTATGAATAGATAATCATGGGAAATTTAGATTTTATGTAGAAAGACCATTAACCGCAGATCTTGCATATTGGTTCATCTGTTTACTTAACAAAAGCATTCACCAATATTCTTTTAATCATAAACCCTCTGTACCAATGACTGGATCTCACAGGGATAATGGCAGAGAGAAAAAAATTTCAACATTAGCATGCTGGATTTGTCCCTTGGCATCAGAGAATAAATATTTGTCTTGCTGTATCTGTTAGTCTATGCCACACAAGTTACTATTGAATATTGACACTGAAACATTTAATAGCATAATCTGTGGAATTCTGGAGGATTGCCTGATATTTCATCATTAAGCAACCTACTAACAAAAATTTTATGTATAAGGATACTGCTAAATGGTTTACTTGCTGTAGCTCCCTGGAAATAGCTGAAGACTAAAGATAAGCATGGTCTTACATAAAGATGCTAAGAAAATAGTCTATTTTTAGCTTTTCCTGGTCTTTTATGATCTTTCAAAATTGACACTGTCCTCCCTCTTTGGGAGAGATCATACTTTGTTCCCTTTCATCATAATGAGGTTGGAATCGCCCTAGTACTTCTGCCTGCTGTTGTGACTCAATAACCTTATTGAATTTGTCTGATGCAACCAATGGTAACAATTCCTCAAGGTCTTCTGTTGGAATTAGGGAAGAAGAAGAGAGGAATGTCTGCTCCTTTTATTATTTTGCTTAGACAGAACTTACAGGCCCATGGTGACCACCCAAATACAATCCTTTTTTTTTTTCTTATTTAGGACTATAATGAGCAACTTTTCTCTTAATCCTCTTAATCTTTTATATGTTACAAGTTTATGCATGCATGCATACGTTTATTCACTCAATAAATAGTATTCTAAGCCCTAAAGTTACAATAATAAATAAATTAGACAAATTCCTGACCTCATGAAAGTTACAGCCCAATAAAGATATAATTTTTATAGGGAATTTGTTGATCTTACATTTTCATGTACTCTTCCTCCTTATTGCAGATATATGGTATGTCATTTGGAAGAAGCCCGAAGACTTTGGAGAATCTTACTTAATCTCATCTTGTTTTCTAAGAGAGAGGAAATATTATTACATGGGATTATCAGAGAAATCTGTTCCTCAACAGAAGATATCCCCCAAGGATTTTTCTTCAATAGTCAGTTTTTATTTTACCGTCTGTAAAAAGGGAAAGTAACTATTTACTTAGGATTCGAGTTGCAGGAAACAGTAAGCAAAAGGGGAGATTTAGTGGCTGGCAGAATTGAGGAGGGGATTCCAGAAGTGGAGTAATGGGGCACTCAGGAGATGCAAATGATGTTAAACCCCCACCCCTTCACTCTCCCCTGACCTTTCTTTGTGTGTATGTGTCCCAACTCTGATTCTTTCTTTATGGACATTAGCCTCATTCTACCCTTATGCAGATGGGCTTTTCTCCAGGTATTTCCTGTGGAATTTGTTGCAATGCCTTACACTGAGTAGGTATACTTTACCTCTAGAGAATAGGTCATGGTTTGAATGAGGCAAATCTCCATACTGTGCTGAAAGGAAGGCATGGCCACAGAGAGCTGTAAGATTATACTGTTTATGCTAGGTGATCTCAGACTGTGCATAAAATGTCTGGGTATAAAAGCTCAGACCTTGCTATGTGCCTATCCCTGGGCCAGATCATGTGACCATGACAACATGAAATTGGAAGGCAGGCACCATTTCCAGAGAAAAAGCTACTGTTATTTGAAGAGGTGGAAATGGGATACTGAAAATACATGTCCAACTCCTTCCTACAGTCTCACTGCATAGGAGGTCTCAAAAATAAGAATCGTCTTTGCCTAAGTGTATGAGAGAAGATTGTTCCTTTTATACTACGGTGCTCTTTAAAATACAATTCCATGAAGATGAGTTCTCACTCTACCCTGATTCAATACCTGGGACCATGCATGGCACTTGGTAGGTAGCAAAAGTTGGTTGAATGAAGAGGACGCACTGGAGAGTATTATCCATCAAAACCAAAATGAACAAAGAAAGAAGACCAAAAAAATCTGAGAAATAAGGGATACAGTATATGATGAAGAAGACAGAAATTCCCAATATGATGATAAAGCAACAGCCTTCAAGATTAATGAAATTAGACTGGGGCAGATCTTAAAGAAAAGATGAAATTTATAGTCTATTTAATGTACTTAGTGTTTGAACATATAGAAAGGAGATTGACTTACACAGTCTGAGAAGAGTCTTGATAAATTAGTGGTAAATAAACAAAAAAACTGATAAAGAAAATTAGCAAGATATATCTTTGAGATTACAAAGAACTTGAAAACAAAATGATATGAAGGAAAAAAGATACGTGAAATTTATGAAATGGCTCCACTGTCAATAATATCTGCATCATCATAACAATGTAAACAATGATAATCAATTTACCTGAACTTTTAAATAACCACATTAGGAAGATGGAAGAGGAGGGTGCATAGGTATATCCATGTGTACAGCGGAACAGTGGGCAGGGTGTGAGAAAGAGTTAAATTGTAATCATCACAGCTGGAAGCCAACTGTAGGGCTTAATACCGAAAATTCAAGAAGTAGCAATATAAGTATGTTATTTAGTGACATGGATATAAAGTAAAAATAATCAGTTAAATAAGATGAAAATGGTTGCCTCTAGGAAGCAAGAAACATGGTGGGTGGGGTCAGGAAGCAAGCCTATGTGGCCCTCTAAGCTACGTACATAAATAACTTTAACAAACATAAAAATTACACCAGAAATCTCTATGGTGCCTTTTCTCATGTGTTGGCAGTCTTTGATACTAGCTGATTATTTTTAAGCCACGTATTTCTACTCTCCTTCTTGTATTTCCCCCTTCCTTCCACATAAAATAAAAGCTATTTTTCTACTTTGTATGGGTCCTAGAAACTTCTCAAGCCTTCCTTCACCAAAGGAATGACCATCTAATGATGAGTTTCAGGCAGCAGGGAAGCTAATAAGGAGATAGTTTCAGGGCCTTCCTACTATTCCACCAGTCACCCCATACGGCTTAGCACTGGCCTGACCTACTTCTACTAAGGGAGATTTCCCCAGAGAACTGTGGGAAAGTGGACAATTTTGAGACTGATTTTGCTCCCCTGATACTCTTTTTCCAAAAGCCTGTATAGCTCAGAGGTCTTGGAGTCAAAGAGACCACTTCTCGTCTGTCTTGTTAGTTATCTCCAATCAGGCTTGGTGCACTCCCTATATACAGTGAGGAAGTGTTTCCAGCACACTTTAGTAATAAATGAGGTTAGATCAATCAGTCGTCCATCTTCTTATTTGTGAATAAAGGAGTTAAGATAAGGTGGAAGAACCACCTGAAATATGGCAGTTGTGTGAGAGCCATACTGTTTATGAGAGCACAGTTTTCTTGTTTACATATTTTAATATATTAGTTATCTAATTCTGCTGGAATGAATTACCACAACCTTAGTGGGTTTCCCTGGCCTAAATCAAGGTACCAAAAAGTCGTATTCCTTTCTGGAGACTCTAGGAGTGCATGTGTTTCCTTGCTCATTTAGGTTGTCAGCAGAATTGAGTTCCTTGTGACTGTAGGACTGAGATTTCCATTTTCTCGTTAGTTGTCAATTGAGGAGCATCCGTAGCTTTTAGAATATTCTCAAATTCCTTGGCTAATGGATCCATTACTTTACCTTTAAATCCGGCAATAATGGGTCTCCCTTCTTCTTTCTTGTGACTCTACTTTCTTTGTCATATCTCTTTCTGACCATGGCCAGAAAAGATTCTCTTTTAAGGACTCTTTTTATTACATTGGGCCCATCCAGATAATTCAGAAAAATCTCTCCATCTCAAGGTCTTAAATGTTAATCACATCTGCAAAGTCCGTTTTGCTATGTAAGATATCATACTCACAGATTCTGTGAATTAGAATGTGGGCATTTAGGGTAGTAGTTATTCTGCCCACCACACTTCAGTTTGGGGCAGGGTTAAGATGGTAAGAAGAATGAAAGAGGAGAAGAACTAGAATTGCTGCTGTAGTTCTGTGTGTGTGTGTGTGTGTGTGTGTGAGAGAGAGAGAGAGAGAGAGAGAGAGAGAGAGAGAGAGAGAGAGATGCATATGTGTTTGTGCAAGCATATATGCATATGTGCAGGTTGTCATTATGAATAGCTAGCTACCTTTTAAAGCTTTCAATTGTCTAGACAAAACCTTTAGTAACAACAGATCATAAAAATTGTGTCAATATTGCAAAGGAGATAGCCTTTTTTCCCCCTGATTCTTTTTTCTTCAAATTTATTGGACTATAATATATTGTGTGTGCCATGGAGATATTACTTGCATACCATTCTAGTTGAGTTCAAGTACGAATAAAACAATCTTTCCTTCTACTTCTAGAGGCTAGTGTTCTAAATTGAGACTATTAGATGAACCACTTCCTTTGAGTTGAATTTTCTGTGGTGGAAAAAGATTCAATGAATTTAATTAGTTGTTTAGTGGAGCGAGGAATACTAAGCTACTAACTCTGTGGAGACATGGCCTCACTATACAGCTTTAGCAAATGCCTTGAATATAGAATAAAATTTGTTATGTTAGGTTGCCACCATTCAAGTCTAAGATTATTTGAACAGATACTAAGTATACATGGATATGTCGACAGGTAAATTATCTGATTCTTATTTTATTTATAAGGGATCATATGTGAACCATTCTATTTTCTCCTTACCTCAGAAATGCTAGGATCCTTATAAATCCTCAAATAGTGGCAGGTTGGTCCAAGGACTGCTGTTGTTGAGACGGCACCATCTGCACTTGCTCTGGATCCACTATAACTCTCTAGTGGTAAAGAAGATTGGAGTCATGTTTAGGAATATATTCATGCCACTGACCTATGCAAGGAGTTCTAGTTCAGTTGTTTTGTGTTTTGGTAATTCTGCTGCTGATATCTCTGTCCTGGTTTCTAAAGAGTAAATGTGGTTCTTCTTTAATCTCTGGAGGATCAGACAGGCCACACATGTTCTACAGTTATCAGCTGTCTGAAGAAGTAGTATTAAACTATTACCTTACCTTCTAAGGCTAAAGCTAAAAAATATTTCTTTCTTTTTCTCCCTTCTGTTTCTCAGTTGCTCTGAAAATAGAAGTAACTGGTAATTGTTCTTTTAAATCATTTTATATATTATCTCTTTTGTCTGCCTGCCACATATGACACACCATGGCCATTCTTTATTAATCAGAGTCACCATCATAACCAGATTTGCTTCATCTGAAGATGCAGAATAAGTTGTATAATAATATACTCTTTATCTTTTTCTGCTCAGAATTATTTTAATAATAATATAAATCAAAGGACTTAACCTAAACCATGTGTATATTTAACACCATCATGCATTTATTAATTTCTTCCTTCCTTCATTCAATGGGAGGCAGAAATATAACAATGAAAAAGAAATGTTACAAGTGTTGTGATAGCATTAGGAACAATGTGATATATATGCAAAGAGGAGAATAATGCTATTTAACATGAAATCTGTTAAATAAAAGGAAGAAGATTGTGTTCCTAGATCTTGATATTTGTAAATTTCTAAAGCGTGTAGGATCATACTCCCAACGCTAGGAGTCCAAAAAACAAACAAACAAAAAAGCCAAACTATCAACTAACATCTGACTTAAAATTAAATGGACTATTCTACACCCTGACACTTGTCCTTTGCAGAATAACACAGGAAAATAACTACTTTATAGACAAGAAAACACATTTTAAATCTGAGACCTGAGAATCTCTGGAACTCAGAGTCCCCAAAAGCTGTCAAATTTCCCAAGAAATAATAGACTTCTATTATAGACTTCAAGTCTTACAACACTGTAACCATAATTAAGCAAAATTATCACAGCATGTTGCATATACAGATACAATTCATAAGTTTTACTCTAAAAGAACACAATATTCACATAAATATTACAGAAGTAAGCAAACACGAAATCAACACAAATATAACCCAACACTATATAAAAAAGAAAGGGAATTTCAGTTTGTTCAGTTAAATAAATGAGAGAAATTTGAAAATTTCATTTATAAAAAGGACAACTCTTTTTCTAGGAAAGATACTGTAATCTGAAAGTCACTTTCATGGTTCAGTAAAAACAGTAGTACACACTCAGTCCCATGTTACATAGTATTGGTAAAGGCAGTTGCAGGACCATTTGAATTTAATCAATTGAAATAATATCTTGAGATGTATAGAATTGGACTAAAACTCAGTCCACCCACACAGGAATTTTACTTGAATTTTGCTTAATATTGGTTTATACCATTTGGAAAATGTCTTGATGCTGGGTTGTATTGTCTGTTGACCGAGATAGCTTTAGATTTTCTTCAATGGGTTATTCTCATTACCAGGAAAGAATATGATCTCACTCATCATCAGAACATACAGTACCTTAGCAATACCAACATCCCTAATTTCTTGTTTAAACAAATGTTCTATGTGGTTTGTTCGAAGTCTTTTCTCATGACTAGCTGTTCTCACAGGACAGGTGAAGGTTGCTATGACTCCTTTTTTACAAATAGCTCTCTTTAGCTCCAAAAACACTGTATATTTCCTAGCAAGCAAGAATATTGAGGGTGTTGATAGTTACTTTTTGTTTTTTATTATTAAAAAATATGTACTCATGGAAAAAAAATACTAGTTCAGAATGAAAAGTAAAAATCTCATTCCAACAAATCCTCAAAGGTAACCACTTAACACTTTTTTTTTTTGTTTTCATTTAGTTATTTTCTATTCATATATACATATGTCCATACCTTAATTTTTTTATTAATATAGACAGGATCATACTTTACTGTTCTGAAAATACAAACTTTAACCCAGTGAGGAGAAAATAACAGCAAGTTCAACATTTCACTCTCATTTAATCATTTTAGGATAAACTCAGAACTTTGAAGTTTTTTAGGCTCAACTAAATTTTTGCAAAAATAACTTTCACATCTGATATTGTCACTCCCTGATAAATAAAGACTCTAGAGCAATCTGCCTCATTGGAAGGCTGATATTATCATTTTCTTGATATATGACTTTATGCAAGTTGCCTTCCAGTCTCCTAATCTGAGAAATGAAGATATAATACCACTTGCTTCAAATTGTTGTGCAACTGAGTTAATATCTCTAACACATGTAAAACAGATATTGGCACATCCTAAACACTACATTTTAGTGATACTTATGTTTCAATTAAAAATTTGCTTTCTGATAAATACCATATGATTTCACTTATATACAGAATCTAAGGAACAAAAAGAACAAACTAATCAAAAGCAGACTCACAAATGTAGTGGACAATTTGGTGACAGACAGAGGGGAAGGAGTTTAGGGAATGGGAGAATGGGAGGAAGTGTTAAAGAAGTACAAATTAGTAGTTGATAGATAGTCATGGGGATGAGGAGAATGGCATAGGGAATGCCATCAGCAGTAATATATTGGCTAGGTGGAAAACCAGTGGAGAAAAGAAGCAATTAAGGGGATCGTTTTATAAACTATATAAATGTCTAACCAATGTACTGTATACTTGAAACTAATTAAAATAAATAAATAAACTTATATTTAAAAAGCTGCTTTCTGAAGAAAATCTTTTATGGCTCTTAGATTAAGTCAGGTCTCCTCTTAGTAACGTGAACAGCAATTGCATATTTATTATCCAAAGGGGGTCGCTTATGAGACTGACAGGAGGCAATACTGATAATTACTCTAGAACAGTAGACATAAATTGAAGTTGTCCCAGGCAAACTGGGACATATACACTTTCTACCTATAATACATTGTTATAGCAGCATTTACTTTTCTATACATCAATTAAAAATTGTATTTAATTAATCATGCAAGTATTTATTAATGTCTTATTTTTCTGCCTGACTGTAAATTTAGCGTGTCTTATTCGCCACACTCTTCTCAGTTCCTAGAATAGTGACTACCATATTGTCCCCAAAATATTGTTGAATGGAGAAATGGGTAAAAATTTTTGTTGTATCAAAATCAAAATTTGTTCCACACAATGTCATTTCGGCCAGTTGTGGGTGCAAAAGCCTGACTTTTCTCTCATTTGAAGCAGCTATTAATTTAGCTTCCGTCCTCCTGGCCTTGCTTAGGTTTTTACCTGAGTTCTACTTTGAAGAAGTAGTATATCTACTATTGCATGCTTCCAGTGTAGGTCTTGAACTCTTGCCATTGTGTTCTTACTCTTCACAGCTTTTCTATAGTTTTGGTTTGCAAAGATACATCAGTGGGCATGTGTCTGGGGCAATCAGTTAAAGTGGCTATTGTTATTTGTGTTAACTGTAGGAAACTGGGCAAAAAGGCCAGTGTTGTCTGGGGTCATGAATGGCTCAGACAACATGCCCATTTATATGCAAATAACTGTAATGCAGAAATTACAGTTGTTGAAATAGAACCTATATTTACATTATCTTGAGGTTTCTATCTATATAGAAGTAACATTTAAAGGATCAAGTATATTTCAGAGTGTCCAAAAAAACAGTATTAACGTTTAGATCTGTAGGTAAAAAGTACAATAGGAAATCTTCCAAAATTTACTGAATATACACATTTATTAACTTGGTTCTTCTGCTTTGCCACAGGTAAGACATTAAAGTAGGTCATATTTCAATGATGGTAGTTTCCATGTTTGGATTCTTTGTGGATTACTCTGGATGCTATGTCTGACTCACTTATTGAGGAGGATTAGGTGTGCAGACTCTCCCTGAATCACATTCCATAGTTATAGCAAGGTACACACTCCACTGAACAGGAAATTGGATCAGCAAATGGAAACCAGATAGAGAATGCAATATAAGCAAGTATGTCTTTAGCAACACCATCTTTTTTTTGCCTTTGGACCTTATTGTCCCAACTCCATTCCATTACTTTCTTTGGAATGATTTAGATTATAATTTTATTTATGTTTTAATGCAAGAATTTAATTTCGTTAACTAGTTCTATTGCAGAAGCAACTCTTTCACCACCTTAGTATGCTGAAGCATTTCCTTAAAAACACTTTGAAAAGTCTTAGTGATTCTAGAGATATTTATTTATACATTCCATTCACGCCACTGATTCCTTCATTCATTCAGCAAGATATTGCTAAGAATTCTCTCCTC
This sequence comes from Pteropus alecto, assembly GCF_000325575.1. Classification (NCBI taxonomy): domain Eukaryota; kingdom Metazoa; phylum Chordata; class Mammalia; order Chiroptera; family Pteropodidae; genus Pteropus; species Pteropus alecto. Next base: position 9,745,649 of record NW_006432943.1, read on the forward strand.
AGTATAATGTTAAAATTTTAAAATGAGAAACAGTAACTTTGGCCTCTTTGATTTTTATCTTTATTGTAAAGACCAAAATTGAGATCCATTTTCTATCATTTCCTAATTCTACTTTCTTCATTATCACCATAATGCTGAATTTTCTAGGGAAAAAAATAATTTCCCTGATCTTATTTCCTTTTTCTTTGATAAGTTTCAGGGTTCAAAGTCACTTTCTGATTTCCCATGACTTTTCATATTTCCAAGCTGTCACCTCCACTTTACGTAGGAGTATAAAACAGTATTTTAGGATTCCTCCTACCCTGTAAAATCTTAACCAACAATATTTCCTTATTATTTTTCTTCTTATATGTGATATGAATATAAAATATCTCACAAGATCATGAATGAGAAGTAATTGTTTATAGTAACTGTTAAGATTTCTCCTTTGAAACTGTAACAAAAGGGGATGCACATTTTATAATAATGCAATATGTTTTTACATCATTATATTCAAAATAATCTTGATAACAATAAATCACTTTGTTGGAAAACAGATTTTTTTCACTGAATAAAGTTAGAATCTTTTTGCTGAATTCATGCTGTCTCTTTATGATAACAAAACATCCAGCCAATTTGTTAGAAAAAAAAAATTGAATTGGTTATTCACTAATAGCTTTATTATACGTAAAGATAGTATCTCTAACCATTCTAGATAACAAAAGCCATCTCTAACTTTGTCACATTTTTCTATCTGTGCTTAGCTGGCTTGAAAATATCTCCATTTGAAGAAGTATATCTAGTTAGTTTTTGTCTCCATAGTTAACAACTAGGTTAAAAAAAAAAAAGAATGAGGTTGGAGGTGGGTTGAAAAGGAAAACAAAAGGGAGGAAAAATCAAACTAAATTTTCTTTCTGCTAATTCCTTAGGCATATTCAAATTTTAAACTCACTAGGTGAGGCCTTTTAGAGTTTGTTTGTTTGTTTGGGGTTTTTTTTTGGTATATTTTTATAGAATGCTGCCAATAGTAAAATTCAGAATCAATTTTTCAGCTCTTTGATTCCACCGAAGGATGTTTAATTAAAAGAATTTTTTTTTCAATTAGAATCAATCATCTAAGAACTTTAATGTGCTTTTATATAACTGCCTTTAACTTTTGTCATTTAAAAATAAGATTTTGATAAAGCCATCATCTTTTCCTTCATTTTTTAAATAATCAAACAATTACAAGAAAAACAAATATAGAATATATATGTTTTCAATTTTTTCCTGCTAACAATTATTTCTGTATAACCTGTCTAAAAAATAATTTTTTATCCAACTTCAACTCATACATAAACTAGCAGAGGAAACTCCAGAAGTTACCTTTGTAATAAATTTAATAGTTTAGGAATAGCTAGTTTTCCTGGGTTAGAGAGACAAGGTTATCTTAGGGAAGCATTATGGGTAAAAATACCCCACATTTAACAATTGTCACACCATTCACCATATTATCAAAATATAAGCATTTACATAGGAACAATTCTAGGTTCCTCTGAATCTTCAGTGGCTGCTGTTGTTCCCAGAGGTTTGGGAACTCCTTCCTATAACCACAGTGATCCTGTTATGCTAATATTTCCCAGAGTACAGAGCTTAGTATTAGACTGTGAAGAGTGTATCTGCTGGATAAAATGCAGCCTATCTACTAGTACAGGACAGGCATGTGTAAATAAATTATTCCAGATTTCTTTGTTAAGCTTAAGATGATGATACAATGGTGTTTAATTTTTAAAATTGTTTTGCAAAAAATTGGAACGTTTATGAATGTGTACACAAAGGTAGTGTATTGAAAGGCACAGTGGTTGAAAGTCTGACCTTTCGAGTTCCACAGACTAGGGCTGGCTCTATCCTGATGTCATCACCTATCGCTGTGTGTCCAGGAGCTAGTTACAGGGCTTGTTGAGCTTTAGTGTTCTCATTTGTTATATGACACAATGAAGTCTGTGGTAGACGTACTTGGTTGTCTATGCAAAATCTGTTCTCTTCCTACTTCCTTGCTAACACGATGACTAATTTGTTCAGGTTTGGAGCATACTTGTCTATAGAGACAAGTATGCTCCAAACCTGGTCCCCTTCTCACACTCGGGAAGCGAATATTTATTAATTTAATCCAGTTAACTGTGAGAGTGGCTGATATAGAATTTGGCATGTCATAAAAGTATAACTAATAAGACATGAGATAAATCTGTGGAGCAGCTTCAGGGAACTTGCCCTCCTTCTTAAAATGGGTCATGTTCTCTCTTCTGTCCTTTGGATGCTGTATGAAGCTATGATGCTCACAGCAGCTATTGACATCTTATAACCATAAGCTGCTTGCTAAACCTTAAACTGGGCACGAGGGCGGAACAGAAGGTTTAAGGGAATCCATCCTTAGAACTACCCAAGTCTACATTTCTTGTCATTTGAATGAGGGAGTTCTTTAATATTTACACCATTTTGAATCAGGCCTAACTCTATCTCTTGCAGCTAAAAGCATTTGAATGGATACAAATAATTACCTTCATACAGTTATTTTGAGAATTGAACGAGATGATACTAAAATGTGTGCTTGGTACAGTAACCTACACAGCTTTCAAAATATTTATTGTTATTGTTGTTATTGTTAAAACGTCTTCTTCTGCAATGGTCCTCATGTCAAATTTCAGCATTAGTTTCAGGCAAAATTATGAGGCCTGAATAGGAAAAAAATGGGAAAAAAATACATGTTCTACAGCCTAATTTCCTTTTTCAGTATGTCCTACAGTTCTACAGTTGCTTTTGTGCCCCTCTAAGTCTACCCAACCATACAGAGTGATTGTAACATATGAGGATAGGATGTTTAATTAGGCAATTTTTAACCCCAAAGAATAAAACCTCAGTGTTAGAATTCCAAGTACCATATCAAGTTGGTAGATAACTATTTGGGGGTATGTGAGACTTCTTTGTATCTCCAAAATGTTATCATATAAACTTCCACCTACAACTAAAGCCAAATCTTCCAACGTACAATTGTTCACTAAATCCCACATAGTTTTTCATCTAGTCACTTCCTTGTAAGAGAAGAATTCCCCTCTCTGGTGTAATTGTTAGCACTGGATAATCATTGGGTGGTGCTCTGAGCATTCTAGATCATTGTCTATTGACAGTGAGAGTGCTATCCATTTTTAAACTGGAAAGAGAAGTTTTTTGTCTTTGCATGTCTATAGAACTTGTTGGGATTTTAAAACTGGGAAGATATGGGTTTCTCTTACATTTCTAGTGGACTTAGTCTTCATAATTATTTATGATACTAGAGTTGAGAAGAGTTGCTAATTTTTTCAGAGCATGTAGAGATTGGTATACCCTGTACATTGACACCCAAAAAGAAGCAACTTCAAGAGTTTTCAAGATCATTTCTTCCTTCAGAGCTATTATTTGATGTGAGATATTGCCATACACTTCAAAATGTAAAGCAAATTATTAGGGGGGAGGGACAGCTACTTTTGAAAGAAAAAATGGACAAATATTATCTCTCACTTCTAGCTCCTCTTTAAGAAAAATGGCAGAAATCTGAGCATTTCTCAAATACTTAGAATGCCTTGAGATCAATTTTATGATTGATTTGCTAGGCAGCTATACAGAAAACAGCCCGTTTCATCTCAATGTTCTCAAGAGAGGACTTAACAGGACCATTCTTTTGGTATGTGCTACCCTTACAGGTAGAATTGGTTAGAAAATTTGCAAAATGAAATATGATGTCCCTTGTTCAAATATTATTAAAAATTTCAAGACAATGGCAGCAGGACATGAAATCAAGCATTGGGATCTTACGAGCTGTGGGTCTATGGAACTGTCAGGATGAATGTCTGTGAAGGTGGTCTCACTGGCAGGGTTGATTTTACTCATTTCTCTGCCTCTTAGTGATGGGCATGTGAACTGGCAGAAAGATGGAGAGAGACCTAGCTGAAAGCCTGGCTCTTTTCCTTCTAAATATGTGAGTGTAAGTTACAGTCTCAGCCTCTTGCACAACGCTACTCAGAGAGTTAAATGTTGAGGGCGTCCAGTACAAGACGATCTTAAGGGAGTGGTTTCAGGGAGCCTGGGTTTAAATTCTGGAAAGATGGAATCTTTTGTCCAGGTGGCTAAGCCCCCATTTAAGTGAATGTTAGGTCATGACTTTACTGGCTTTATTCTGTTCTGTAACTCACACATTAATGTCAGCTTACAAATATCTTGCGATTGTGGTCATAACCCTCTTTCATAACACAAAAAAAAATTCAAAAGGCTCAGCAGTATAACATTTGTATATAGTAGATGGCATATTGTTGTCATCACTAATAATGGAAGATTTTCCTTTTCCTCTCTGTTTCAATTTATTAACATATTCTGATAGGAAAGCACTTTTTTTTTGCTTTAAATTGATAACTGTAATATATTTCTAATCAAAAAGCCAATATCTAGATTCTAATTAACAGAGAAAGTACTCTTTTGTAAATCTCCAGCTACAATGAAATAAAATATCCATTGTTTGAACTTCATATCTGGTGTTGGAAAAATAGCTAACTCACTTATATGCTTCTTGTGCTTATATTTCTAAAAGTAAAACATAATGAAAATTAAACAGGTGAGCAAGAGAGAAACACATTGTGTGCAGTATTATTTCTTATCTAACTGAAATAAATGTCAAAGAAAGCTTTAGATCCACTATTAAATAACCTGCCCAGACTTCTTATCACTCTGTGCTGAGGATTTCTGCCCATCTTTGAAAAAACTTGTGACAGGAGGGAAAGGAGTTTCCCATTGGACTTGGATGTAGTTCTTGAATATTCCTCCAATGTTGACTGACACCTGAAAACACACATGTTTTTTTGGAAGACCTTTCAATAAGTGAAGATATTAAAGCCTGGAGTCATGAAATAAACATGCTGCTTGGGGTTATGCAGTTTACAGGAATGGTGCTGTTTCTGTGTTCTCAGGAACTGGGAAGATCGCCTCACCAAACAAATGTTTGCTCCTCTTGGTGAATAAGGATCTGCCTCGTGCATTTATTACTTGATTGTGTTTATGTTCCTTTCTGTTTGCTTCTGTATGAGATTAGAATTTTAACTCCCAAGTGGTAGGGCTGGTGCTCAGTGTCATCTAACAATTCCTTCAAATCCCTCTGTCAATCTGTAAACCAGCACAGGCCTGGTTTGCTCTCATTATTAAGAATCAGTTTTGAGATTCAGGCTTCACATGATACATGAAACATGAAGCCAGGTGGAAGCCATAATTTTTAATGTTTAATTTTTGACATATTTTGCCCTAGACAATGACATAAACTCATAATTTAAAAACATGGGGGCAAAAAAAAAAAGAATGAAGGGAGTTGATTACATAGAATAGATGTTATTCTCACATAGGCCTTTCATAAGAAGTATCGGCTGTAAGCATCTGCCACTCTAGATGAAGGAAAGTGGATGGCCACTGGTAAGCCTCCAGAAACAATAATAAATATAAAACCTATGAGACATAATTAATAAAACTAAAGAAAATTAAAAAGGTTGCTTTCCTCATCTTTGATCCAAATTTCTACCAAAACTCTGCCGTGAATCCTTTAGAGAACAACAAGCTACTAAGTATATAAGTAACAAACAGATGAGAGATTATAGTGGATGAGATCTGGATTATTTTCAGGATGTTTGTGTGGCTACTTTTGTCTTGGGAGCCTTTTGTTTATAGACAGCAGTGATAAAGTGGTGGTTTAAGATGAATGGCTGTAGGAATGGAAATGGACCAGAAGTTATGGGAAAAGGTAGTATAACTATGAGTGGGATTCACTCTGTAACATAGAAGATGACAGTGATGTCACAAAACAGCTCAAGTTTTGGAATAAATCAGACTCATGTTTAATCCAGGCTCTGTCCTATGTTCTTTTGAGCAAGTTATTCACAACATCTGAATCTTGACATCATCATCTCTTAAATAACATTAAATCATCACACCTAACATAATGAATTGAAGTAGCGTAATGTAGTTAAAAGCATCATATCTAGCCTCATAATAGCTTCTAAAACTTGGTCAAATGACTAAAACTCTGTGGGCCTCAATTTCCTCAATTGTACAATATAGGTAATAATACCTACTTCATATAGATGTTTTGAGAATTGAAGCTTCTGGCACATAACAATAATTCAATAAATGTTAGTTATTATTTATGTTCAACAAATATGTATTGAATACTTTTTATTTGTGGGACACTGCCAAACCATTCATGAAGCTAACTAATGTATGCACAGTGCTTTGGTCATAGAAGATACCCAAGAACTAACTATCTATCTATCTATCTATCTATCTATCTATCTATCTATCTATCTATCTCTATCTATCTATCTATCTATCTATCTATCTATCTATCTATCTATTTATATTTTAGGTGAGCCAACCCTTGGTTGACCTCACAGATTGCAAGGACCTTGTCAGCTTACAATCCCTTATTATTATTATTATTTTCTCATTTTTTACACCTACAGCACCTGGTCTTCCTAGGTGGTCTCCCATCCAAGTACTAACCAGGCCTGAACTTGCTTAGCGTCTGAGATCAGACGGGTCGGGCTTGTTCAGGGTGGCATGGCCGTAAACTACCCAAGAACTACTTAATGAATGAAAAGGCAGTCTCTTTCTGTGTCCCTAAGATTTGTTTAGACTTTGAATATTCATCCAGCATTCTTTATATGTCATTGGACAACTGACTGGTTGTTTTTTTCCACTGGCATTGCTAAGCACGAAAGATTAAGATCTAGTAGACAGTAAGTGTTGAAGATTGAAATAAGAAGATTAAAGTGATTTTGAGGTCAAAGCTTGAATTTATAGAGTATAATGTAAATATGAAAAAAAAAAAAAAACCAAACCTGAGTCAGAAACAGGTGACTGAGCTTATTAGATTCCAAAAGAATTAAAAAAAAAAAAAAATCTATCTCAGGGAGCATATTCACTGCATAATTGCTGCCAAGATGCACTAAATCCTGCTAAAATCCCATACCTCAATTAATTAGGGCCTTGGAAGGTTTTTTGAGAGATCATAATTATACGTTATAAAAACACATTCTCAACCACAGTTTCAACATGTTGATATTTTTAATAGGTTAATTTGCTTGAAATTTGAGACTCTGAAAAAGTAGACTTTGAAAGTAACAGCAACAAAAAGCTAAAAATGATATGTCGTCTGAATTGAGTATTTGGTGCTACTTAAATGCTATTGATTGTGCTTAAAAATAAAGTATGCCAACATCTATTGTTCATGAACAAAGTACCATGACTGAGCATATAAGCATTTGGTGAAAACAAATGCCAGTAAACAGCTCTGAAATTTCAGAGGCATTTTGCAAGAACAGACATTAGGGAGGATCTTCTGGTGTTAGGATGGACTGGCACCTCAGAAAATTCTCCCTATTGTTAATGAATGAATGAATGAATCAACCACTTAATTTCTAATCTATCTGAAACACGGGGAATTCCCAGGAAAAGATTTCTTAATACTCTTTCCTTAGTGATGAAGAACATCCCTTGCTTTGCTGCATTTCCCAATCTTTTTCTTTCTTTCTTTGTTTTAGTAGTAGTATAAGATAATAACAGTAAGAGATGAGGGGAGGAGAATGGGCATTAAACCTGGTTTGCATTTGTTTATTTGTTAAGTATTTTCAAAGCCTTGCTTAGTGGATCATTTAAAAAAAATAGATGCAAAATAAGAAAATACCTGAAAATATAATACCTAATTTACTTTCATGCTAATTATTTGTGCTCATATTTAAGGATGTCTAGGTCTGTATAAACCTTGATCTATCTCTCATTTCTAAATATTTATTTATATCATTGTGGTTTCTGACCCCTAGCATTCATTTTTCTTTCAAAGAGTACCTCACTGATCTTTCTTTTTAAATTCCTTTAATAGAGCTCTTCATCTATTGGGTTAAGGTGACACTAATCTCCCATGCCCAGTTTAATCAAACTCCAGAGGCTCAGGACCTAGATCAGGTATTAAGAGTAATTTGTCACTTTGGTCTTAGTGACTGACTCAGAGACAGGCTTGTCTCAAGTCAGGACAATGGGACTCAACCTCAGAAAATATGCATTTTCCCAATTTCTGTAGGCTTGCTGAGTTGGTAGGATATCAATGTGGAGCTTCTAAGCCCTATTGTAAAGGAAAATCTACTGAAGAATGAAGCCAACACAGAGAAACACAATGATGTTTGGGCCTTTGCCTTCATCCATGTCTGAAGCTGGAGCTACCCCTAGATTTTCCAATACCTGGGCCAAGTGGTGGGAGAAGGTAGGAGAGGGAGAAGATTGTTTCTAAATCCAGTTTAAAATGTGTTTCTCTAAAGAATCTATACTGGAACACACTCTATTCCCTTTGCTTGGAAAACCTTCTTGCCTTCTCTTTGTCTCCCAAACATGCTCATTTTTCAAGTCTCAGCTCAAACCCCACCATTTCCAGGAAGTATTCCTTGAATATTCCAGCTTAATGAGCTCACTCTTCCTTGACCTCCTACAACATTCAGTGTTCTTAGTTCTTATTTCTTGTCTGCCAGGGATTGTTGACCTTGTGCTAGTCATTTTTTTAAGGGGATAATCTTATTTCCTAAAAGGTAAAGCCAGTCCTTAAATGTTCTATGTCCCTCAACCTTTGTCTTAGATGATTATACATAATAGATGAGTAATATGTATCTGCATCTTTAATTAATGTAATGAAAATAGATACAAGCACATTTCTTATCCACTTCTTAGTCCGTAATAAAATCTTAAATGAAATACCTGATTGCGTAAGTCATAAAAATGATAAACAATTACCAGGAATTACAGTTATTAAGATGATGCTATTTGATGTAAAGGGAAAGGCAAATAGAAAGTATCAGTATTTCAACTCATGTATTACATGGGGAACATTTTTTGTTGCCAATAGAGAAGGATCTCAGGGCTAGTATCCTAACTGTTTATCATGTTTCATTTGGTATTCTCAACCTCATAAGAATCTTGATTACAAACAGTAAGATATATTGTAATTGGGTATTGAGCTGAAACCTATAAATGAAATAAATTTTAGTTATTTAAACATCTTAATTCTTAAGAGTTTATGCCACTTTGTTTAAGATTATTTCAACAAAGTCACCACACTTCACATACAAACCTACAACCTTCCTTCACCAGAGAGAATGGTTGCCTTACTCCACTGAGCACTCAGCTGCTACAATCCCTTTTCCTTGTCAGTCCTGGGTGTTGCACTAGCTACATTCTACAATCCGTCTGCCACCAGTTTGTAAAACTTAATCAGATCAGTAGACAAGCTATATTAAAATCAAATCACTCAAATTTCCCTAACAACACTGACTTACATAAATGTGTTATACACATAGTATGTGCAAGGACTGTGGAAAGTGCAAAAAGTTGTAAATGAAGGTTCCAACAACAACAACAATAACAAAGAATTTAAGATCTATCAAAAGAAGGAAACCTGAATATCAGTCTTTGTACTGTAAGAGTAGGCAAGATGAAGGTCAACATGGCAGCAGATTGAGCCTCTGCACAGTCTCTCCCTGTCTGCTCCCCAGTCTTCTTACCACACCCAACACTACACTCTTCTTTTTACCCTTATGGACAGAGTCCATCTCGTAGTTGAATGCCTCTGAAAAAGAGGAACCTGAGGTAATTAAATGCAATACAATTTTTCTAGTCACACAGCTCTGAGTTTCTGGTTTCAGATTCAGCCACTCTCTAGTCTCACTATTAATTATATTATTCATTAGATATGAGAAAATGGTTTTCTGACACATCCTTTTTAATAAAATTTTTTCGATTAAAAAAAAAGTCTTTTTGTTCGAAATTCAAATTTCATCAGTTTTGCCTCATAGAAGGTATCATAGAGCATAAATCTTCAATTTGACCATTTTCCCCACACTCATCACTGCAAGGTTGCTTTGTGAATGTTTATTTCCTATTCTCATTGGAGACCGGTGGCACTTCAAGCTGAGGATGTTTTTCTTAGTCATTAGATATTTGACTAATGCCAGAAATTACTTCCAGTTCTAATCTCATGGTGCTTACCCTGAAGGCTGAGAGATTTACGTCTGCTGCCTTAAAATAGCAGTTTGAAGAGATGAAAGTTTAACAAATGCTATAAATAGCAAGGAGCGCTGGTGTCATTATAGTTAACTATAGCTCCACACCCACTTCCTTGAAGTGAAACTTGTTTTTGGTACAATCAGTAGAATGAACAATGAAGCCATAAAAAGATCAAAAGATTAGTGAAAGAATTTGTTCTCTTTCACACAGAGAGAAGGAACCTATCTGACTTTCAGAGATTCATACTGAAATCTTGGAGTTTCCAAGATTGATGCGTATATCTTCCACTTTCTTCTAAGAAATATTCCAAGTTTTTAGCTTATGAAATCTTATCAACAACAAAAAAATTCACGAAAAAGCATTACTTTCTTAGGTGTCTGAATGAGTAATTTATTCTATACTTACTCTACAAATCATAAGACTAACTAACCCTTGCTGAATATTCATCTAGCACACATTATCCATTTCTAAAACAGCTTCTTTCCAATAATCCTGGAAATGTATTTATATAAGTGCTAGATCTTGAGGTGTTATTAGGTAGAATATTTATAGAGTTGAAGTTTCCCAAGCCAAAAAGTAAAAGCAATAAAAGCAAAAAGCATCATTAGAGAATTTGTGATGATGGTGGATAAAGATATTGGTTTATCATATCTTCTGAAATATTTTAGTTTCTCCTTTATTTCCTCTTTTAAAGAAGAAGACTCATTACTGGCCATGAATGGGATGTCCTTAGATTTTGGTCTCTGTTCCTGATGACTTTGGTTCTGATATACCTAATCCCTCATGCCCTTTGTAAGTGTACAGGCCTTCACTGCTGTTGTCTGTGATTGCGTTGCTAGCTCCTTGTGTTAAGGGGATGCATATAGGCTTTGGGGGCCAACAAGGTGCTATCTAAAGTGCTTTCTGACTAAACACAGCCATAGTGCCGTTCCTTCTCTGCTGCCACCAAACACACTGGAGCAGGGTACTTTGTGAATTTGTCCCTCCTTCACTCCAATATGAACTGAGGCATAAGCCCCTGCTTTTTTCAAACAAGCTCTTTCTGCACATGAACCTTCTATCCTCTCACCATTTATTCTCATCACATGGTGATGTCCAGGGCAGTGTGGGACCAGTTCTGTAAGAAGTGGGCAAAATCTTCATCCCTGTCTTATACTCAATTTTATAGAAAGTTTAATACAGAGGTTAAGTGCACAATTTCTGGAGTTGATCTGACGGGTTTAACTCCTGCCTTGCCTGACCTGTCCACTTACTAATTGTGTGACCTTGGACAAAGATATTTGCTCTTCTCAGGCCTTAATTTACACATTATAAACCATTATATTCGTATCAACCTCACAGAGTTATGATGAAGTTTAAGTGAATTACACATGTGAAACATCTAGAACAGTGCCTGAGAAATAGAAAGAGTGAATCCATAGTGTTATAAAGTTTGGAATCTTGTTGTTACTTAAAAAAGAGCTTTCTCTGAACTGCCTCACAAATCAGAGAATTCCTAGGGAAGTAAATAAAGTTAGTCACAAGAGGCACTTTGAGTCTTATACTGTCATGGCCTCCTCTACTTATTAAAGACTTCTGCAAACTAGGCGAATTAAACTCGATATTAAAGATGATGAAACTACAGCAGTCACATGAAGAAATGATCAAAGGAATATAGCCAAAAATGGTTGGGAAAAACATTATAGAGGTATATCCAGTTGTTAATTAACAAATATATTATATTCTCATTCTAAATAATAGTCGCTTTCATAAATAATTTTATATTTGTAATTTTTATTTTTTTCTTATACAGAGTCCCCATAGTTTCATACCACTCCCTACGAAATCTAAATCTGTCACTGAAATGTTCTTAATCTTTTGTTTTTTAAATAACAAACCCATTTAAGAATTTTATGCACTCCATGAATGCTTCCTAAGAAAACGCATGCATTTTTTTTCTACAAGTTCAGGGAGTTCGTCTATCCCTTTCCTCTCATTAAGAAACCCTGGTTTTTAGCAAGAATTAGCTGAGTTTAACATTGTATGTAAAACATCAGTTCACAAGGAATATGACACAATAACGGCTGCCTTAAATTTCCCAATGGGCACCTCAGCTTCACTGCCTTTCTTTCCACCCATTGAAAACTGATTCTCATATGTCCTTGGCTTCTCTGCAGCCCCAGGCAGTAGTTAAAGTTTTGGAGGGCTGATGCCCTGGCAAAGGTGAAGAGAAGTTAAAATGCTCTTACCTATGTGCTGTCTCTAAAATAAACATTCCTTAGGAAAAACATCCCACTCATGAGGAGTAAAGAAAGAGTAGGATTTCTTTTTCCTATTGTCAATAAACCAATGGCTTCCTGTATGCTCCCAGAACAACTTGTGTTTATACCCAACTCACCACACCATACTAATGTAGTCTGATTGTCTCCCTTCCAAACAATGAGGTTTGGGCAAATGGAGATTATATTATTCATTATTGTGATTCAAGTTCTGGAACATAGTAAGGCATTAATAAATGATTATTGAATGAATGAATGAAGAGAATGGAAATAACTAGGTTTTCTTAACTACCTTTCAAACATGTTGAATAGAACCTATGGAACCAAAATACTTTTTCCTAACATAATAACTACAAAACATTCTGCAGTTCATGTTACCAAGAACTATACTTCCTTTTACTATACATATAGATAGACAATATACACTGGTCAAAAAATCTGAGACAGTGTCTATGAATAGGTAAAATTTTTGAGGTTGAAACTGAAAATTTTATGCTATTTATGCATTTTTTTACATTTATTCCAATATTGCTAGTTTATGACCTCTGGGTGCACTGAACATTTTAACAATTACAACAAGTCTGGTACCACCAAGAGATGGCGCAGTACATGGCATACACAAGAATGCAAGTGGCATTCCTATAACAAAAATGGACGATTAAAATTAAAAGATTGCATCTTAAGCAAAATCATCTTGAGTTCCAACTCAGTTGAACTTATGGTTAGATTAAAGTTCGTCATTATGACTGAATGTATGTGTTTATCCTTGTAGCCACCTTAATACTTAGGAACTTTCTGTAATGAGTGTAGGAAATGAATTGAGGTGAGTTACCAGAAGGAGCACTAGATATAGAACTGACCAGAGTTCAAATCTTTATTAGCTGATTTATTTTCACACTTTGTCCTCATTGATACTTTAGGAGCAAGTTATTGCCAGTTCAGAGTGATTTAAAAGCCCTGGCTTGGGATGGGGTGGGGGAAGGTAGATGGGGTAAAAGGGGTCAAATATGTGGTGACAAAAAGAAATCTAATTACGGGTGGTAAACATACAATGCAAAATATATAAGACTTACTGTTAAAATGTACACTTGAAACTTACTGGATTTCATTAATTAATGTCACTGTAAATAAATAAATGAATAAATTTAGAAAAAGAGCCCTAGCTCTTGGGTTCATACTTTCTCATTTATAAGCTTGCTTGAATTCACATAAGGAGTGTGTGTGTGTGTGTGTGTGTGTGTGTTGCATAATGGTTAAATGTGTGCAAGTTATTTAATCTCTTTGGGCCTCAGTAACCTCAAGTACAAAATGAAAATAATAATAGAACCTAATGACCTCATAGATTTGTTGTGAGGATTAAATGAGTTAATGTATACAAAGCACTTGGAATACTGTTTGGCACTTAAGTGCTAAAGAAGTGTTAGCTATTTTTACTATATTGCATCGATACTGCATTCCGTTCTTCTTACATATGCATAATATTGGGTTGTTATATTAAATAGGGCAATGAATGGTAAGTGTCTACGTAAGACACTGTATGACTTATTCCTTGAAATATTTTAAGTTTTGTAACAAAATGGAGGAAACTCTTTAAGCAGAAACTGCTCTGTGGAGATTCAGAAACTAAAGAGCACAAGTATCAACAGCCCAGCTCTTTGCCAATGACCAATCTACTTAATGATCTGGCTGTAGACAGAAAGTGAATAAACAAACTAGGAGATACTAGGGAATGTGTGTGCAAAACCAGTAAAGTTTTCTAACTCAGACCTCAATAGTCCTAGGGATTCACCAGTGAGAACAGTGCTCCATCTTTCACTAGGAATCTGAAGGCACAATGTCAGGCACAGGCCAGTGGAAAGTGGTGTCATTTAAAGTCTCCTTGCAAAACAGCTCACAATAAGTTCGCCAAATCCACTTACCTTTCTATGCATTCATCTTAATTGTCACAACATTTGACCTGAAATACTCTTCTCCCTTGACTTCCTGGATACCATGCTCTCCTGGTTTTCTTTTCACTTCTCTGGTCTACGCATTCTCAGTGCTCTATGCTGATCACCCTCCTCATCTTTAAATGTCATCGTCCTTCAAGGCTTTGTCCTAGGTTCTCTTCTCTCTCCCGATGCTTTTCCCCTAGTGATTTCATCTTTTCTTATGGTTTTAAACACTAGCTGGAGAATAATATATTTTACATTTACCTGTTGAGCCTAGACCACTATTCTGACAACAAAATTTGTTATATTCTACTTCTTAATTGAAGTCTATTTCAATGTTCCTAACACAACATATCTAGAAGTAAATTGATTTCCTAACTTATTTATTCTTCTGTTGTTTACATCTTAATAAAGGGCAACATAAATTCACCTTATTTATTTCTTCTCTGTTAGGTTCTATCTTCAAAATCTATCTAGAATGCACACTTCTCTCCATTTCACTGTCACTATCATAACTCAGGCCACCGTATTATCTAGAAGACTGTTAGCTTCTTAAATTGCCTGCCCACTTTATCTCTTTCCTCTGTCTAATATAGTCTCCACACAAGAACTTGAAAAATCTTTCTAACTATGTACCAGAGCACAGATGAAAAAATCAAATGTAGAGCAGTGTAGTGAAATAATGTCAGGCAACTAAATGGCAGAGCTTTTCATAGGCAGCTCTCTCCCCTTTCTAATTTCAACAGGGTTGCTGCCCCATTATATATACTTTAGCACAAAATGGAGGCTATAATTTAATTTATAATTTCCTGACTCTCAGAGTATTTTCACCTTTTTCAATGATGTTAGCACCTGCTTTTGTGTTTCGCTCGACTCCAATTCCAATCAACAAGCTTGGGAAGTTTGCTCTCAACATTAGTCACCCTTCTGACACTCAGGTCTCTTAGTTCCTTAACATTTTCCATTCAGAGATATCAATTTCCTCTTCATGTCAGTTACCCACTCCTGTTACCATAATGTTGACTTCAACATCATCCAACACTACTTCACCTACGTGTTTCAACATGAAATTCCCCTCCCTACTTGCAAACTTCTTCTACCTCTTCCAGTTCCTAATACTTATGTACCTGCTCTTGAACCACATCAAATACCCTAAGTCATTAGCCTCCTTCTCATCCATAATTTCATTACTCCTTTTCTGGAAGCAGTTGGCTCTGGAAGCAGCCAAGATTTCATTTCAAGAAGGAAGTCACTTTTCCTTGTTCTTCTGACATAGCCAAACATACTTTAAAAAATTACTAAATAGTATAGTGGAGTCAAACACACACACAAACACACATGACAGGATAAAAAGCAAATCAACTATATACAGTTGAGGGTTCTTTAGAAGAAACAATTACATGCAACCTAAACTTTTATTTTCCTCTAGATTTTTATATGTGAAGATTTTATATTTTAATATATACTTCATATATATATAAAGATTTTATATTTTAATATATATATTTTAAGATTTTAAATTACAAGTGATCACATTTGAAATTAGATCTTTTTCTTCATCTTTAAAAAGAAAAAGTTGACATATTTAATTAACGTATTACTAAAGACAGCAAGAAAACTGGAGAAGATTGTTGCCTAGTGCACACAAAATCCAGTCACACTCTTGTCTTTCTAAGATATAATCATTTGCAGGAACTAATTTCTATAGAACTTTGTTCACGGTTTTAAATAATTGAAATAAAGTTTATTTTAATTGTGATATTATGGAAATTTTTCAAAAAAATTTAAATTTGTATACAGTATCTGCATCACCAAGATAATAATATAATTAAACATTGACACAATAAACTCTACAAAAACACCATAGTTCAAATATACTTCATATTTACAATGTGCTAAAAATAAGTACATTACATATTATCAATTCCTTTAATCTTATAATAATTAGAAGTATATTATTATTATTATTTTCTCCATTCTACAGTAAGAACCTGAGGGCTAGGTTAGTTGACCAGGTTTACATAGCTTCAGCACGTACTTTTAACCACAAAATTTTATATCTAGTCTTGTTCAACATATTGGTGGATCTATTTTAGGATCTTACACATAAATAAATGTTAAAGTCTAATATTAAAAAGTAAACATATAGTAACAGCAAAAAATTAATACCCATTGGTCAAACTCAGCTGATTGTTAAAAAAAAAAAAGGGACTGATTTGTAGAATTTAAGTATCTGTACTCACAAAGCCAATCTAAATATTTGAGCACATACATAGGTCAACAATTATGTCAATCTAGACAACAATTATTGAAGTGTATATCAGTTTAGTTTATTAGAATTTTTTGATATATAACTGGGGCTGAGTTGTTGGCTATAAATATTTTTGCTGACTGTTAAAACTATTTATTCTAATGTATATTTACACCTACTGCCTTGTCCATGGGACTAGTAATTTTAGCTTATAATTTTGAATTCATTTAGTGTAAATGGTTTATTCACTAAAGTCCTGGTAAAATTTGCCATTGAGATTCATTTCTTTTTACACTCGGCAACTTAAGATAACATCTGAAAAAAAAAAAAAAGATAATATCTGAAAACTTCAGAGTCCAAGGCCTGACTTTACTATTTATAGTTGTTTGACCTTAGGCAAAGCACTAAAGTTCTATGAGTTTCACTTTTCTCCTCTGCAAAGCGAAGATAATACCTTCCCTGCCAACTCTATGAAACAGGTAGAAGGGCCAGGTGAGATAACGAGTATGAAAGTGCTCCTGAAACTGCAAGGCACAGTATAATGTGAGGTTTTAGACACCTGCCAACTGATTAATCACATGAAGGCAATAAAGTTCTCCCCAAGGAACAAGGGTATACAATTCAGAACTGGATAAAAATTCCTTAAGTAATATAAAAATAAAACATTAAAACTAGGTATTAAAAAAATAGTCTTAAATGTTTTTACTTCTGATTTTAATTGTACCAATTTGGAAGCATGAATTTACTTTCTTTAGTTGTTTTAGCAGAGTAGAATGAGCTCAGTACCAAAAGAAGTTTTGGGGCATGTGATTGAAGTTTTCTTTGAGAGAATCTTTTATCTACAGCATAGTCATAAGAAAGGCACAGATAAAATGTATTTTTTTGTCCACAAAGAGATAATTTTTTTGTTGTTGCTAAAGCCACATAACTGTAAACCAGTATTTAGATTTCCTTTCACAAGTTTTTACTTTTCACTGAAATTCATGTGAGTTGTTTCACCTGCTAAGAGTTCAGCTACTGCCAGTGACAGGAGATGAGGTTGCCATATTCTTATTCTTTTGAAATCCATCCCAAGGAAGAAGAAGTCAGTTACAGTAAATGAAAAACATGAGTAAAGTAGCATTGAACAATACAGATAAAACTGGATCTTCTGTATCTCTTACTCTCTACCATAGAACTTAGTTTTCTCCTTGTCACAATCACATTCCTAGCAGTAAAACTGGGAATTACAGCCAAAAAAGCCAGATCAATATTATTGCATGATTTTGTGTAGTAAAAGTGTGGGTGCAGTAGAAAAAAGGTAGAAAATGCATTTATTTGGGCACTAGAATCTCTGCATGAGAATCCTTGTTCTGATACTGTTAAGTAGCTAGTCAGATATGAGTGACAGGGGACAAAGGAATAGGGGCCCAGCTCTATACCCATAGAAACTTCCTTTGAAAACCTTCCTTAAGGACCTCCCAGAAACACTTCTCTTTAAGGGTTATAAATTACCCCAAATCCTAGAGCACGAAGGTGCAGACCTGTAGTTAGCATTTTTCCTCGGTTCTTTCTCATTGACATGAAGAATCACAGGTCATTGAGATTAAATACTTTTATTAAAATTATATTTTAGAAAGACAAAGTATGCCCTGAAAAGGCACATGTTCCCAGCACTGTAACCAACACAAAGGGGCCAACATGGCTACAAAATGGCAAAAAGGCCAAAAAAGGCCACCGAAAAGGGAGGAGAGCCCTGAGGGCAAAAAAGAAGGGGAGCCCCAAAGGGCAAAAAGGGAAGGGGATAGCCCAGAGAAGGGCAAAAAGGACCCAGAAGTGGACAATGTCTACCTTACATTTGGGCCTTGATGGATGGTTCCAAAGGCATTCCTAGATGGTTGGCAAGTGAGGTCATTCTGACTGACAGCTGATTGACAGTAGGCAATAACTTTGCCTAGTGCGCATGTTCATACTCAGAATTCAGTCTATTATAATTAGATTTATGAACTTCCAGGCATAGTCATGAGATTATAATGATGGTATAATGAGGCTGAAATTAGTGGCAGTACTTTCTGCACATGCGGTTGTAGCTGATTAGGCCAGCAGCTTTTATGGCCTTCGTGCTCTAGGATTTGGGGTAATTTATAACTCTAAAGGGGAGATATTTCTGGAAGATCCTTAAGGAAGGTCTTCAAGGGAAGTTTCTATGGTTACAGATCTGGGCCCCTATTCTTTTGTTCCCCTGTCACTCATGTCTAACTAGCTACCTAACAAACCCACTAGCTTTAGGAAAACTACAATTTTGTGCCTTAGTTTCCTGACCTGTAAAATAATAAACTGGAACAGATGATGCTAAGATCCCTTTCAGTTTTAATATTTTCTTTCATTCTTTAATATAGGAGATATTACTTAACCAAAGACATTTAAATTTGATAAAATGGACTTAAGTTACAGTGGGTTATTGACATGTTTTAAAATGATGTTACCATATTTTTGGATTAATAAATTGTACTTAAATCTATAAGAATGACAAAAACTTTAAAAACACACCAATACATTCTAATGTAGCTAAAAGTCCTAGCTCTGTACCTTCCTCCACCACACACACACTTTTGGGTTTTTAGGAAGTAATCTATGACCAACTTTACATAGTTAAGGCTGAGTGACGTAATTATTAAGTGAATTGAAGTAGTTCTGGGTAATCAAAGAAGAAACTTTCTGTTATTTAAGCATGCGCCCATCTTTCCATCTGCTTAGACTTTGTTTCATGAGTGACAAAAACAGCCTAGTCTACCACTTGCTTAAGCAGTACATTTAAGCAATTTTATTAATAATAAATTTTAGGGGATTAATCTTAGGAAACATATTAAATGGGTCACATGTTAATCCCAAGAATGTAAACAAAATGGTCTTTTAAACAATATGTTCATAAAGGTGAGTGAATGAGCCTTCTTAAAGGTAAGAAGTCTCAATTATCCCAAAGCAGATAAGATGGAAAGACAACGTAATATTTATTAAGCATCTGTACTGTGTGTAACTCCGTACTGGGCTGTTTAATAAATTTATTCATTTTAAACATAGTCAGAAACAAGCAAGCTTAGATTCGATTGTTCCCATTTTAGTAATAAATAGTCTCAGAAAAGCAAGCCGCTTAAAATTTCAGGGCTAATTGGATTTGAATTCAGGTCTCTGAAATGGCAAAGCCTTGTGCTTTACCCACCACACAGCATCATTAACTATGCTAAAGTGTAAAGTATTTTATTTAAGGAGATAAAATATAAATTGTAGGCATTCACGTAAAGCATTTTACACAATCGAAAACCCACTTGATAATTCATGAGGTCGCGTGTTTGAGGCTCTGTCTATTCAGATTCATTCTTCTGCCTGAAAAGCAGCCCCTGCCTGCCCACTCTCTTTTACTTTCATTTTGCTAACTTTTGGCCTCCTCTGGTCTTCACTTAAATTTTACTTCCTGAGGGGGCAAACATTGATGTCAGATGTATGAAATTCACTCTCAGAAAATCTTGTGCCTTTTTAGACTTTATCCCACATGTTGACATTCACACTAGACTGTAACACCCATGGAGGCAGAAATCACATCTGTCTTGTTCACTGCTGTGTCCCCGCCACCCAGATCATGTCCTGGCAGTGAAGGTGCTCATCAACACTTATTGCATGAATAACATAGGTGTTCAACATTGTGGAAAATGCTAAAAGACTCTCAAAATATATGGCCTTTAGGTAACGTATGTTTCACGTTTTTATATTATAAGATCATATATAAAATGAGAACATTTAAGGTCTTGGAATAGTATTAATACATTAATAGATTTAAAAATTGAGGCCCAGTATAGACAGAAATAGTTTTAAGGTGGATTATTTGTAAGTTCGTGAAGCACTGTGCCATTTTTGTTGTTGTTGTTATGTTTTGTCAGTTCCAAAGAAATTCTGATCAGCATTTCTTCCATTAGTAAATGTGAACAATTAACAACAGCTAAGGCCTCTTTTCTTCTTTTGCCTTTTTAGCTATACTTCTCACTGCCAAAAGATGGCAGTGTGTTAGAAGAGACCCACCTGTAGCCTTCTTCCTAAGTCTGAGCTGACCAACTGCTGTCCTAAAGAGTTGTCCTAAAGAGTTAACCTGACTTTGCAAAAATCTCAGGTTTCAAAAGGATATCTAAAGTGGAAACTCGAGACTCAGGAAGAATACACGTCTGTTAAATCCATTAACTACCTTTGTTCAGGAGAGAACGCCTAAAAGTGTATGTTTTGTTACACAGTAATGAACGAATTTGAGCCAGAAATGAAAAAAATATGTATTATTTAAAGCCAGAAATAAAAATATTAATAGTTTCAAATTTCAAATGTCAATGCTATAATCAATCTATGTATTAATCCCACATGAAGAAATACTGACTTTATCCATTGATAAGCCGAGGCATGCTTCCTAAAATCTTTATTTTATGGAAGTTAAGGTAAAAACACTTGTCTTCTTCATAAGCTATTTTTTAAAAAAAATATTTACTGCAAAGACATCATGAGTAAGGTGGAGCTTTGGCATGAATAAACACTTGGTGAGGTTGTCTGTGGCACCTTCTCCTGCCCTTGGAGCTTCCTTCTCCTCCTGGAGCTGCTGTTTTCAGGAACTGGACAGGACCAGGTGCTGGGCTCTTCTCCAGTGTGCTCTCTCCTGAAGGCCACCTCAGGCTCTCTCTCACTCAGTCTTTTCTGCTTTCCATTAAGACTTTCTAGTGCTGTTCTCCAGGAACTGCCTCCTTGTCGGAAAGGGTCTAATTAGTGACGATCTAGCAACTGATAAGGTGCATTGTATTGCCTGCCAGTCATTTATTCATCAGCTATCACTCATGAATGGAGCCCCTGCTATGCATTAGTCATTATCACATATTGGGGTTACCAATATGTCTTCAAGGTCAAAGCTACTGAGACGGATTATTAATAGTTA
The DNA here is from genome assembly GCF_000325575.1 of Pteropus alecto. Taxonomy (NCBI): domain Eukaryota; kingdom Metazoa; phylum Chordata; class Mammalia; order Chiroptera; family Pteropodidae; genus Pteropus; species Pteropus alecto. The sequence continues at coordinate 9,767,105 of NW_006432943.1, forward strand.
ACAACAATAATACTTCAGATAGTTACTGAGGCAGAGCAAAGTAATTTGCTATGGCAAGGACTAACAGTTTTTGTACTTTAAGAGGATTGTGTTCATCTCGGCATCCTTATTTCATAGCAAAATGCTTAGCCTATGATTGTCATGCAATAGATATGTAGGCTTAAGCTTTTAATGATGAGATACTAAAACAAGCTGATGGAGATAATATTTTTGGATCTCCCTATGTTCCCATCATATCATTCTTTGTTGAGAAAGAGAAATCTCTGCCTACCATGGACTGTCCCTGCATATGACAGTAGAACTGAAACAGAGATTGTGCTTTTACTTCTCCTTAATATTGGTTCTGAGGTAGAGAAGGAAGAAGGACTTTTTAGACAATAAGACTATAAAATGGAGATGGGGATAAGTTCCTGAAACTCAGCTCTACTCTTATTACAAGAAGGCTGCTGGGGTGTGGGAAGTGCCACGCGGCCACTGGCAACTTGTCCCTAGCAGGGCACGGACCTCATTTGTTTGGCTTGATAATAAATATGACTTGGGGTACACACCAGAAGTGTTCACTGTCTTAAGAATTTGCTGTGCTTTTGTTTAATGCATTCTCCCTAGAGGCTTGCATTTATCTCCAAAGCGTTGCCTAGGCAGCATAAATACCTCTTTTAAGCTCTACCTTTATGGACAAATGGATCAATATTTTGAGGATCTACTTTACATATTTTTTAACTGTTTTATACTAAACAGGCCAAAATGCAGTCAATTGCCTGGGTGATTTATCTATAAATGACCTGTGATCCAGTTCACAGAATCTTTCTTGACTTTTCTTGAGAGATTATTTCTCTCAAAGATGAAAAGGTATATCAGCAAGATTTTCTCCGTGCCTCATGACTTTGAATCCAGGCACGTCAGGTACATCAGGAAACAGCTCAGTGCAACCAAAGGGAAAATCACCCAAGGGATGGAGACATCATTGCTGTGACTTCACTCCTATAAACAGAGGGTGAGCCAGTCGATCCAGCACAGCAGGGTGTGTGTTGGTTGGCGTTCCCAGGGAACAATGGCCTTCACTGTGCAGGCTGCCATGTGGGAAACAGATTTGTTTATGTTTTCTTTTATGTCATTTTGGGGGATAAAATATAGTGGCTCTTTTCTTTATTCGAGTGCCACAGAGTCAGTAGGGAACTCCAGGTTTCTGGTCCCAAATACAGACCAGTTTTTCCAGAAACTGTGAAATCCAGTCACCTGTTTAGAATTCTGTCATTGTGATGGTGGTTGTTTTACCTCCAAGAGCAAGAGGAGCAAGTTTTCTTGTGGAAGAAGAGTCAGATTTCAGGAAGTTCCCAGACAGTCATTTGCCATTTCTCCCTGGAAAGGGGACGAGAAATGAGATAAGGCAAGGGTGGATGGATGACACCTTCACATGGGCAGGGCGTCCATCCCAAGCATGTGAAAGATCAATGTGAGTTCAAAGGCTTTGCCAACTTGTCTGCACCAATTAGAGACACAAGCATGGTAAAAAATTTTCCATCTTTAACTTACCATTACATATAGAATTTTCTCATAATTTACTCTTTAACACAATGAAAGTTTTGAGGCTGAGAAAAGGACTCATTAAATTTAACTTGCATAAGCACTAACCTCTTCTAAATTCTGATTTCAAAGTTTCTGTTCTATCAGTTCACTAAATACACCCACCCTTGCTAGATGATGGGACTCAACTTTTAGCTTATGAAATTATGAGAATTTAATAAATAATAGAAAATAAATTTGATTTAGAACAGAAATGTATAGAGAATATTTTGTTGAACAATTAATTTTTAAGTGTTTCTAGCCATTACCCTTTAAGCTTGTCATGATGGAAAAACAGGAGGAAAAGCAACTAAGAGCCATAATTGGCGGTAAAGAATTAATATGTCTCCTGTATTTTATGTGACTGAGTACTGCAAAAAATGTAATATGAAAAGTATATGCTTTTTAAAATTCAAGTTTAATTTATTTGTGGTTATATATAATGAAGTTTCTTAATTTTGAGGATAAATGGAAAAATAATGGGTTATATAGTTCTCAGTGTCTAATCAAATGAGCTGATCATCTTAAGAGAAAAATTGTTTTTCTTGACTTTAAGTCTCTAATGAAGTATATCTCCCATTTACAGTTACAGCTCCCCAATCACAAACATAGCCCCCAGCTCCTCCCTTTCTTACATAGAAGGTCACAAAGAAGCACAAACCCATTAAAATTGCAGTTAACTCAGGTTAAGAATGTCCAGAAAATTGTTAAATTATGAAGAATAATATCAACACAATGGCTGATGTGGTACAATATATTAAACATTGTGGCAGTGGCAGAAAGGACTCAACAAATACTTCAGGTACTTCTCCCACATTTCTCAGCTTCCTTCAAAATTAATAACGTGGGTTGCTATTCATGTTCTTAACTATCTACATCTTTTTTCCCTTCTGTGTCCGGAAATGAAGGACTCCAAGGAAGAGAAATTGCATAATAGGAGCAGCCTGGGTCCCTGAGTCACTCTTTGGAGAAGAGCTGTGCAAGAGGGTTGTATAATCCCTATTGAGCTATAACATGAGCATATACAAACTATACTATGATAAGCAATTGAGATTAAGGGTTTGAAATTAGCAGAAAAATGATTCCAGCACTCTTTCTAAAATAATAAATTTTCTTTCTTGTGTCAGTGATACATTAATTTGATCTTATGGAGACTTTAAATAGTGAACTATGTTGCTACATAATCAATTTTGTCAATATATTAATAGTAAAATATTAAAACATTGGATTATAAATTTTGTTGGGTTTAGTTAATAGTATGTGTAGGCAGTGAACTCAAAGTCTTCTAGAGTGGCTTTGACTAATGCTCTTGATTTAATTCAAGGTCAATGAGAATCTCCATTGTGAAATTATATGGTTTGACAGTGTATACAATTTTTAAATGCAAATCTTTGATTTCATAGTAAAAGAAGAAAAGAAAGCCATTTATATACCAAAAGGGCAATTTCTTAACACACATAGTAAATATGGCCAAGGATAATAAAGAATCAGTAACCGTGATGAACACTGATAAGGAAAACTCTTCCTATATAACAGTATCAAGGTCAAATCAAGAAATGTTCTTCATCCTAAAACTGAAAGCCTTTACAATGTCTGCTCAGTAGGATTTCAGAATTGTTAGGGACTGGCGATCAAAGCAGGTTCCCTTTTCTTCATGGGAATGTTATTGTAGTTTGTCTGTCCTCATTGTATAATGAATGTGGGTGTGGGTATGGTGAGGGAGGCATAGGTAACTTTATAGGTTTGTCAACCAATGAGACACCATATTTGTAACTCATGAAAAGACCAACCTGCAGTAATTATGCAGAGATCCTCAGCTTCAAAATGGATGCAATAACTGCTAAGACTTTGCTTTTCTTTTGGGAGGAAGTTAAGTGTAGTTGGTTAACAGAAGGGCAGACTGTGACAGAGACTGTTAGCATTCTCCAAGCTTTTAATGGGCCTTCTTTATTTCCCAGCTTTTATTACACACGAGTTGAGGGTATGTGACAAATTCTGGCCTGTGAACTGTGAGTGGAAATGAAGTGTGGGTTAGAAATAATTAAATTTAAGGCAGACTTTGGGTTAGAAATAATTAAATTTAAGGCAGACTTTTGGACCTGCAACTGAAGGACCCCAAAATGATACAGATACAAGATGAGAGCCCCTGGGCAAGTAGAACAGCATGCAATAAAGTTGCCTGACCTACATGGAACTGTGACATAAGCAAGAAATAAACTTCTGTTATGTTAATCCACTGAGACTTTAAAGTGACTCTCAGCAGCTGGCTTTAATTATCTGATTAATATATAAAACATTATAATCACCACTTAATGTTCAAACCCAAGGAAAATATTCATTTTCTTTTAAGGGAAACCCCTACAGAAATTAGCATTTATTTCATCACATTTTTTTTTTTTTTGACCCAGGTGTTAGGACAAATACAAAGAAGTTTAGGGTATATTCTTATCTCTTCTCTCCCAAAGTTCACAGTCCAATTCCCTCACTTGTTTTTCTATAAAGCAACAAATGACTGAATTTCAGTTCAGGCTTTTTGAGATGACATCCAAGAGCTTTTCAGAAAGCTCCAGATGACTCTGAGTAAGAAAATACCAGGCACTCCACCTATTCTGAATAAAAACAGAAGCTTGAATTGATAATCCATGAGTGTGGCTTACCCGACCATCCCCTCCTGTGTCCTAATGACAGGACATGGTAGATGTCTCAACATGTGTTCTGAGAGCAGCCTGTATATTCTCTCGTAATGCTTTTCATACTCTATTGTGATTGTTTCTATATTTGTCCTATTTTTCACTAAACTATAAATTTCATGAAGGCCAAGACAGTCTCTATATAGTGCACCATCAGAACTCCAGTACTCTTTCTGTTGTTTATTGCTTTTTGAGTATAATTCTCATGTACTATCTGTTTCTTGTTCTCTAACTTGTTGAAGATCCTTTCTGTACAGTCATGGAGAAGATTATGAATCTGGTTTTGAACATCTTGAGTGGGAACCACCCATGGGACAGCAAATGAATACGCACAGTAGGTAAGTAGGTAGATGGTTCTGGACCTTAGGAGAAAATTCTGTGATGGAGACATGGAAATCTGTATGGCAACGAGGAGGAGCACTATGAAGTCATGAATGTGCATGAAATCAGCTAGGAAGAGGTGGTGGATTAAGGAAGGGAGACATCTGGAAATGTAAATCCAACATTTACAAAAATCATGAAAAAAAAGGGGGGAGAATTTTTTTAAAAGGAAGAAGGTTTAAATGTTGCATAGAGGTAAAACAAGATAAAAATTGTAACAGTTTCATTACTTACAGAAATGAATAAAGATGTTACCGATGACCTTTACTCAAGTGGTTTCAGTACAGTGGTGAGTCTGGAAGCCAGACTTAATGTAGGTAAGGAGATAAATGATGAGGGAATGAAAAAGAATTCCAGAAATTCTACCATGAAGAAAAGTGGAGAGTGCTAACTCTCACACATCCTTCAGGACTCAGTAAAATATCACCCCATCCCAAAAGCTTTCACAGATACCATCACCACTTCCTGACTTCTATCAGATACACATTATATTTGGTCCTACCCATATCTTTATTTTTTTATTGATTACACGACCCATTGTAGTCAACGGATGATTTGTCTTTTCCACTAAATCAGTGATCTGAAATTTCTTGGGGTTACCGATTTCCTTTAAAATCTTCAGAAATCCTAAAAACCAGCTGTGCTAAGAAATTCACACATGAACATACCAACAAATTTGTGCATAAAATTTCAACAAATTAAATGCAAACCCTGAAATCTCATTCAGGGTGCCCAGTTTAAGAAGCCCTGCATTACACTTTAAACTTTTTTTTACAATAGAGATTGTGTATTATTTGTTTTCTATACCTTGTGCTTGACACAGTGCCTATTATATAACAGATACTCAAAAAATGTTTGACGAACAAATGAATGGATAGATGGATTAATTAACTAATTAATTGCAAATTAGAAATATGCACAGAGAGTGTTAAAAGTATGAAAGCGTGAGCATCCAACATTACTTTGTAAAAACAAGAATCCTTGAGCACAGAGGTTTGAAGGAGGAGGTTGCTGTAATAATAAAGTGAGGAGGGACACTTCTTACAGAAAGAACATCAAATGAAAGACTATCAGATTATTTAGAGAGCAGGTAATTTAATCCAAATGGAGTGCAGGAGCATTGGGGAGTATCAAAGACAAAATGAGTAGCTGGTAGTTATTCTCCCACACGTTCAAGTGGGCTTAAACAGAGGGTATTTTTAAAAATCTCACAGGTTCCTTTGAAATTATTTTCTAGAAAAATATCAGCTTTTATTATCTAAATATTTGTCCTTAAATCACACCAAAATCCCCTGTGTTTTATTAGTTGACCATTTCAAGTAAATATATTTTTAAAGGGCAATTTAAAAATATTAATTACAAAATAGAATAAAGTAAAAAATTTACCTGTATTTAAGCAAGTTACTTTCAATATATTTTTCTCATACATCACTATATTCTTAACCATAACCAGCAGTACCGAAATTTACCCAAACAAATAGGTAAACAATTGATATAGGAAACTCAAAGTGTTGGATCAGACTAACAGATTAAAATATAAAATTTCCAATGTTTTCCACCTATTTCATTCCCTGCAGGAGAAGAAATGATTAAAAAAGGAATAGTCATTGCTCATGTACACAAATACCATGACCAAATTATTAAGCTATCTTGGGGATTTAAAAATCTGTGAATAATGTTAAGCTAAAAGGGCTCTTTGGTCTAAAAGATTTGAAATATATGTGTCTGGAATTTCTACCAACGTGAAAGCATCATTGACTCTTCGGAGCCCTTCTTGGTCTATTTTTCAAAGGGACAGATTTGAAAGGAGGATGTAGAAAGGGAGATATATATTAAATGGAAAGATTATACCAGGGGTAAAGGTTTTTAGAGACCCCAAAATTCATTCAAAATTCCCAGAGCTCCAATATGATTAAATATCTGTTAGACTAAGCCAATGTGATAATAATCTCCCTTAATTATTTATAATGTTTAATGTATTTCTCTGTCTTTTATCTATCTGTTTCCTGTTTTTGTCCTAAGAGGTAGTTATTACACCTAATTCATAGCTGAAGTGTTGCAAAAACATCTGTCTTATGTCCTACTCAAGATAACACAGCTACGAAAAAGCAAAATAACATCTGAATTTGTGTGGTTAACTCAATTTTAATTAACTCTTTCCAAAGAAGAAATTTGCCTTCTAGGATTGGTATCACCACAAATTTGGTATTTGAAATGACTTAAATGGCTGAAATTG
>NW_006432943.1:9774053-9788521 GCF_000325575.1 Pteropus alecto
TGAGCCATTCTGTGGTTCATCATAAGACTTTAAAACAGATTGATTAATACAGAGAATGAATGTTGACAATACACTCAAAGTCCTAGAATGGATGGAAACAATGTTCTTAGGTTTCATAACTATAACATTTTATCTCTGAAATTTCACTAGAAACTCTCTTGCAAAATTCTCAGGCTAGTGTGGGTGGTTGTTGGAATTATTAATTAAAATTCTTTGGTTTGCTTCTCTCAGTTCAGTCGATCAGAACACAGTTCAGGGGAAGGCAAGAGTGTGGGTAGAATCTACGTGGGCCACTTCATTTACTTTAACCTTGCACAGTTGTATCAACAATGGAAAGAGAAAAGATTGTAGCCTCCTAAAATAAATGAACATTTCAGGGGAAATTGAAACTAATGCATCATCACAATTAGGAAATAAACATAAAGTTCATGGCCCTTTTATGGTTGGATCATCTCAGTAGCATCATTCTCTCAAAGAACAGTACATTTCTCTCATTAACCAAAAGGTCATTATCAACACTCCATTAGTCACCAGTACACAGTGCAGTTTATCTGAAACAAATATTTAAATGATCAGTGGTGAGGGTGACCCATACATGAGCTGGGGATAGAGCATGACTTTAAACTTTTCCTGAATTAATGTAGTTTTAAAAATTTCTCTTTCTATATCTAAAAATGTTATTAAAAACAAAATGTTGTTTAAGTGAGTTAGGCTGAGTTTGCACTTTGCTCTGTAATTTATTGAGTGATCCCAGACAAATTGTTCAACCTCTCTGTAGCCTCAGTTTCTGTACCTGAACATGGGCTTCCAACAGTTACCTACCTCATGAAGGTATTGATCGAATCAAGTGAGAGAAAACATTTAAATCCCTTAGTATAATATCGACATATAGTAAGTACTCAATAAATGTAAGATGACATTATTATTATTAATAATTTGTTTCTTGTCTTACTGAGAAAGATTTGAGCCAGAAGAAGCAAGAGAGAATTTAATACTTTCATAAGTGTTGCTCCCCATCCCCACCCCAAATAAATGGGGAAGCCTTATGGAGGGGAAATATTTGAAGGGCAGTAGGAAGAATATGACAACATTGCCACACCTTCTGTATTAAGGTTTCATGGTGTGGCTTTGTTTGGTTTGAAATTAATTCTCAGACTTATATGTCCACGTTAACTTTGATTGCTAAAAGTATTCCAAAAGCCAAGTGTCTTTATTTTATGTAGATAAAATCCTTCCTGTGATCATTACCACATTCTTGACCTCTTTTGTGCTGTGTTCTGACCAGCTGAGCTAAGCAACCAAGACAAAGACTTGTAGTTAATAACTCCATCCACAGTTCATCCCATAGAATTTCACAATAGAGTCTAATGAAACTCCACAGATAAAATATCATGGTTGTGATATTTGGTTCAGTCCACCTTAGACAATATTAATAGGATACTGTTCATGCATACTGACTGAATCTATCAAAAAGTGCTGAACCTTATGTTTTAAAGTTTTATTATTAATGTATTAACCATATTACCTCTGTAGCAATATAACAAATCCAAATTACCAAGCTGATGGTATCACCAGTCAAAATGATTATTTTAGAAAGAGCCAAACTGATTATTTTGGAAAGAGCACTAGAATTTGAATTTTGTTAGCCACTTGGGTATAGAAGGTCTGATTTGGATTATCCATGCAGCTTTTCATTTTTTTTAGTAATCAATAGTAAGCATAAGCTGGGGCTATATACAAAAGAGACCAGAAATATTAATTGAGAATGTGTAACTTTATTCACCAACTGTTTTCAAATAATTTATGTTAATATAGACACATTTCAGAGAATGGTTTCTTTACAAAAAGCACCTTTTCACACTTTATTTACTGTACTATATTTAATGCCTCAGGAAATAATTTTTGATTTGCACAAATGTTTATGATTAAAAATGGCATGATTGCATAAAGATGATGCTGTGGAATGTTGAAGGTAAAGCTAAGATAGATTTGTCTTGCCAGAAAATGATGGTAATGTGTGGGAGAGGCTAAAGTTGATTCTGGATATTATTTTTCATGAGTAACAAGGATTCTCTTAGCAAATTCATAATAATAGGATTAGAAAAACTATTGTTATAGGAAACATGTAAGAATAGTCTTTCTTGTTCTATGAAAAAAGAGACCTTGGGAAATTCTATTGCAGCGTACTTTTTGAGCTAGTACATGACTCAGGTTGAAAGACTCTTGAAGGGATATTCACTGCTATTTTCAAAGTTCAAACAATCTTAATCATGGTCATGAGATTTTTACTTCTTTCTGCTGCTTGGATACCAAGAAAACAAGTTCTCACTTTTAAAACTATCATATAGAGGACAATTAATGGAAAGCCTAAATCTGATTTCTCTTTAGTGAACATAAACAATATGCTTTGCCCCCCACGGAAAAGTTCAAGTTTTTGGTTCACTTGCACCTTGGATTGTCTCCTTAAGTTAGGATTAGCAAGTGGATAGAGATGATCCTATTCCAAAAAAAAGACACATAAAGATACTGTGTCTTAATCAGTACAATGACATAACTGCTGGTGTCATTTATCTGCTCTTGTACTTTAAAATACTTCCCTATTCATAAAAATCTCTGAAGATCTTGCTTTGTGAACTTGCATTCATCCAATCAGATTTTAAACTTAATCAATTTGTTCTTCAGGTTTAACTCTGATTAAATAGAATTCTTTTAAAAAGATACTGTTTGATTTTCTCTGCTTATTTTATCTTAATTTATAATATAAATTAAGATAAAATTTTTTTACACAAGAAATGTGTTAAAAAGCTGAACTTTTTTTTACACAAGAAATAAACTTTTATTTTGTAAAGTTACTGGTAAAATATTTTTTAATCTAAAAATAGTCACCCATAATTCCATGGTACAAACTAACAATTTTTCTTTATATTTCATTCAAATTCTTGTCCACCTATAGTCACTGTGTACATGTAATTTGGCAAATATATTTTTTAATTTAAAAATAAATCAGAAGCATTTTATAAGCTGTAGCTATGTCCTCATATTTATAGTTTACAATATTTTACTATGTAAAAGTATTTCATAGTTTGATAATATTTCACATGTAAAAGCTTCCATAATTTCATATTATATGGTAGCCATAGGCTTAATATAAATATATTGTAAGGAAAAAAAGAACTGTGAAATATGCTTCCTTGGGGTTAGCTGTGTTGAGATAAAATTTTGGTGGTGTGAAAAATCTTATTTGTACATTATTTGTGATGACTCAAAAGTTGGTGAATGAAGATATGGGTATAACATATCCTTATCTATCCCTACCAAAACCCCTTCCATTTGTATTCAGAGGGGTAGATATTATAAGAAAGTTCAATAACGACCACATTACCTGGTGTATTCTATCTTTAGTCTTTACATATACCTCCATGAAACAAACATAATAATTTACAATCTGGACAGGACTAAATTCAGGGCATGATCAGAACCATGAGTCTCCATAAAATCTCAACAACCTGTTTATTATGCAAGATAATCCAACAGATTTAAGGAGATAGTGTGTGCTACAGTTATGATTGTTCATTGTTTGGTAGAAATAAGAGTATTTTAAGAATTAGGGTAGTTCTAGTCAAGACAGCAGAGTAGGTAAACACTGAGCTTGCCTCCTTTCACAATCAAACTACAGAACAGCCATCATTGGGAGTCACCTGAAGTCTAGCTGAACAGAAGTCCTACAATTGGGAACACACAGAAGAGGCCACCTAGAGACTGGTAGGAGGGGTGGAGACGTGGAACACACTGGTCCCATGACCACATGTGGCAGTTAAAAATGAGAAGGGATATCTTGGCTGCGAAGATCCCACCAGAAGAGCAAGGGGTCCCAGCTCCACACCAGGCTTTCCATACAAACTAGGCATCTTGGCTTATGCTGCAAACTTTCCTAAAATCTCTCAAAGTTTCACAAAACCTAAACAAGCAGCATCTGGCCTCAGTGTGCCCTATTCATCTTGCTGAGCAGCTTTAAGCCTAGCACTAGTGGTAGCCAGCCTCAGTTCACAGCTTGTCTTCTCAAGTCACATCCAAGTGGGTAGAGGTCATCTGCAGATTGCTTGATGGCTCATGCTAGGTGGCCTTTGGCAAGGTATAGGCTGTGGCTAAACTTGGCCTGTGGCAGAGTCCCTTCCAGGAGGCCCCAGCCAGCACACCAGGTGGCCAACTTTGGTCTGAGCCAGAGCACCACCCCAGGCCACATCCAAGGATGACACACCCAAAGAGCAGACTGGGCAGGCACCAGATTCCCGCTAAAGCAAATCTTGCTCCTTAGGGTCAGCCTCAGTACAACAACTCCTCTACTGTAGTCATAGCCAGTCCTCACAACCAATCAGCCTGAGTGTCAGTCCCTCCCACTGATGTGCAAACAGCAACCAAAGCTTAACTACAACAAGAGGGCACACAAAACCTACACAAGGGACATACCTGGAGCATCTGGCTCAGGTAACAGAGAAGACTGTGCCACTGGGCCCCATAGGACACCTACTACATAAGATCACTCTACTAAGATTAGGAGACATAGCTGCTCTACTTAATACATAGAAATAAACACAGGAAGGCAGTCACAATGGAGAGACAAAAAACATGTCCCAAATGAAAGAACAGAACAAAGCTCCAGAATAAGAACTAAACGAAATAGAGATAAGCAATCTACCAGACGCAAAGTTCAAAACATTAGTTATAAGGATACTCAATAAACTTAAGGGAAGAGTAGATGAACTCAGTGAGAACTTTAACAAAGAAGTAGAAAACATAAAAATTGAGGTAGAAAACATCAAAAAGAACCAGTCAGAAATAAAGAATACAATAACCAAAATGAAGTATATATTAGAGAGAATTGACCATAGATTAGATGAAGCAGAGGATCAAATCAGTAATTTAGTAAATAAGGTAGCAGAAAACATCCAATCAGAACAGCAATAAGACAAAATAATCTTAAAAAGTAAGGATAGTTTAAGAGGCCTCTGGGACATTATCAAGCATAACAAAATTCACATTATAGGGATACCAGAAGGGGAAGAGAGAGAGCAAGGAATTGAAAACCTATTTGAAGAAATAATGGCTGAAAACTTTCTTAACCTGGTGAAGGAATAGACATACAAGTTCAGAGAGTCCCATACAAGATGAATCCCAAGAGGTCCAAACCAAGACACATCATCATTAAAATGAAAAAGGTTAAAGACAAAGAGAGAATCTTAAAAGCATCAAGAGAAAAACAGTTAATTACCTACAAGGGCGCTCCCATAAGATTGTCAGCTGATTTCTAAACAGAAATTTTGTAGTCCAGAAGGCATTGGCAAGAAATAGTCAAAGTGATAAAAAGCAAGGACCTACAACCAAGATTACTTTACCCTGCACAGCTATCATTTAGAATAGAAAGACAGATAAAGAGCTTCTCAGGAAAAAAAAAAAACAACCCCTCCCCCCAAAAACAGCTAAAGGAGTTCATCACCACCAAGCCAGTATTACAAGAAATGTTAAAAAGATTTCTTTAAGAACAAGAAAAAAGATAAAAAAAAAAAAGACGAATAATAAAATGGCAATAACTACATATCTAGCAACAATTACTTTAAATGTAAATAAATTAAATGCTCCAATCAAAAGATAAGGTGGCTGAATGGGTAAGTGAACAAGACCCGTATATATGCTGCCTACAAGAGACTCACTTCAGATCAAGATAAACAGACTGAAAGTAAAGGAATGGCAAAAGGTGTTTCAGGAAAATGGAAACAGACAAACAAAAAGCTGGGGTAGCAGTACTTATACCAGACAAAATAGACTTTAAAACAAAGGCTGTAACAAGAAACAAAGAAGAATCCAGTTATCCCATTTCTGGGTATTTATCCAAAGAAATTCAAAATACTACTTTGAAGAGACATGGGCATCTATATGTTCATTGCAACGTTATTTATAGTAATTAAAAAATGAAGGCTACCTGGGTGTCCATCGATGGATGAATGGATAAAGAAGAGGTGGTACATATACACAATGGGATATTATTCAGCCATAAAAAGAAGAATGAAATCTTGCCATCTGCAGCAACAGGGATGGACCTAGAAGTTTTTGTGCCAAATACGGTAAGTCAGACATAAAAAAACAAATGCCATATGATTTTACTTACATGTGGAATCTAAAGAACAAAATAAACAAACAGAACAGAAATAAACTCATAAATACAGAAAATATTTTGATGATTGCCAGATAGAGGGAGTTTGGAGGTGGGTGAAAAAGGAGAAGAGATTAAGAAGGACAGATTGGTAGTTACATTATAGTCATAGGGATGAAAAGTATGGCATAAGAAATATAGTCAATAATCTTGTAATAACTATGTATGGTGTCAGATGGGTACTAGATTTATCAGGGTGACCACTTTGTAATTTTATATATATGTCTAATCGTTGCATTGTACACTTGATCCTAATATATCATTGAATGCCAATGGTAATTAAAAAAATAGAAATCATTTAAAAAGATGAATAAAATGATTATTACACATCCAAATAATAATAAAGGTAATTAATATATGTGATTTGGGTGGGGGTGCGTGGAAATTAGTACCTGGCAATATCAGGTACTCACAACATGAGTTGAAGTTTCCCAACAAAGTACCAAATAACTACTCTGAAAGTTATGAGTCCCCAAGGTCATGGACTCAGAAGACAGGCTAATCTTTAAAAGACTTAATGAGACAGGCGTGTGTTCTAACAGAATATCTCACATGTAATACATAACCTTTCAATTAAATATGGGGTTGGGGAACAAATAAAAAAATAAGCCTTTCAATAAATGAGCAAAAACCCAAGCTGAGAATATTTTTTGATGTGAATGAGGAGTAGGGCTCAAGTACCCAAGGGAACAAGATGTGCACCTTATGACATCTTCAAAAAAAGGTCCATGGGTGATTGGGAAAGTCTACTGACCCTTTAAACTCTTATAAATATAAAAGTTACACAAGTACTCTGAAAAAAAATAATAAAAGTTTCTTTAGTTGTTTGATGGAATTTCTCATAGGTATGAGAGATCTGTGAAAACTACTGAATTTACAGCAGAAGAAATAAGATCACCTATTTTCTCTTCTTTTCTCTTTTCCCTTTTGTTCTTAATCCCATGCAGGCTAATGGAAAATGCCAACTTATCAAGGGCCTTGGCTCACTTTTGTAGCTGTCTAGTGATCCTGAGCTTTGACTTTTTAAAATCGTCCCATTGCACACATTCTAGAGACAGGGAGAAATAGACATCTGAAAAACTGCCCCTATAAAATTCTAGGACAACTGGTTCTACTTGGAGACAATAGGGAAATGTGAAGACTTCAGAATTTCTTCAGATGTTGTGGCAAACTTTGAGACCAAGTACCTCCCTATCATATGACATATTTAGGGAAATAACCATGAGAGAATGGGATTCAAATATTTACCTATTTTCACATTAAAGTTATATCTTTAGGTGGCTGAATTTTTTATCTAAGTAACTATAATTGCACACTAAAAATAATGTGAAGATGAACCTGACAGTTAATGGATCATCCTAGCTCATAAATACCAGCTGAGACAGATATATAGCTCTAGTGTAGCCAGATTTTGCAAGCCATGGGTAGTGACAGCCTGTCCATCTTATATAATTCTACCTTCAGAGAAAGTATAATGGTATCTCAAGTCTAAGGGATAGCTATTTTGCAGGACTGCTCTGTCACAATCTAGCCCACCATTAGACAGATGGTAGATGATAGATAGATAGATAGATAGATAGATAGATAGATAGATAGATAGATAGATAGAAAGATAGATAGATAGTTGATAAATAAAGAAGATATGTCATCTTTGTGCTCATCACTACACTAAGATGACATAAACTGAATGTCATGTTGATAGATAAAGAAGATATGTCATCTTTGTGCTCATCACTACACTAAGATGACATAAACTGAATGTCATAAACTCTGGCATTTTCTAATCTACCACTGCTGACTTCAGGGCTCTAAGGTGAAAAACTACATTCTCTGGTATACAGAGAACTAGCTTAATTGAGGTCACTGTGGACTCAAACTCTCAGATAATCTTCTTAACTTCCTAACCATAGGGGAAAAAAAAGTGTAGGTACACTAATTCTGAGAATATGTGTGTCTTACAGCACAGGGTCTCCAGTCAGGAATTCTGATAAATATTATATTGCAGGACATAGTCAGTGGCCGTACATGTGTCTGATTAACGGTAGCACTGAGAATATTAGAAATAAAAGTTAAGAATAAAATAATGACTAGTGCATGGTGCAAATTATATAGAATGTGTTTCTTGCCAAAATAGCCTTTTTAAGGGCCTATAAGGGCCTTAGAAAAGGCTATGGGCATAAGGGACCAGTACAAAAATATTGAGGAGCATCTAAATTATATAGTGCAAGAATTCTACCCAAAGTAATGTGACTCTTGGTTAGGGGAAGAATTTGTTTGGGTAATACACTAAAACTTGAGATTAGATGCTAGGATATCCAAATCAGGATCTGGAGTTAGAGGTGATTGTCTGAACACTGGCTGATCAAATATCTTCTGGTTGATTTTGTTGTTCTGTGACATTTCATGTAATGATTTCCAAGAAATCTCTAGTGAGATCTTAAATCTGGCAGCTGACACCTGGTGCTCCAAAGACATCGAACATAAGCTATGTGTCAGCACACTTAGCATTTTTCAGAGCATAAAGCTACAAACTCTGTCTTGGGATTGAAGCACTCTCAACTAGAGATAGTAGAGTCTTCCTCATTTAAACTGGGCAAGAGGATGCATGCCAATTCCCTACAGTTTGAAGCCATTCACCAGGGAGTGGCTATTGAGGAGTTTGACCCCATTTGCTGAAAAGGCTATATACGGGTGTGGTTGAAGATGGTGAGCATATAGGTCTGATGGGGTTGAATCTCTGGCATGAAGACAGAACCACCTGGCTGTCCTCCAAATTAAATATAGTGAAGCCTTCCATTGTATTAGCAATGATAGAGGTAAGAAATTTTGAACTTTACTTATATATTTAAATAAAAAAAGACAGTATAATTTGAATTCTGGTTTTCATTGTTTTGGACATTAAATTCTCTGAAAATATAAGTTTTGAACTTTAATTTCTCCCTGGTAATTTGACAGAGAAGAAGGCTTTTAAATGTTGACATTTTATTAATCGAATATCTCAGTTCTCTTTAATTTATTGAAGATTAACAAGCTATTTTGGACAATAGATATCAACATAATTTGGAATACAAATTAAAATGGAGGGTGAAGAGGCACGAGTGTAACATAACCTTAAATTTAATTAGTGACTGCTCTGACCCAGCTCAACACTGACTACTAGAGATTTTTGGAGAATATAGAAAGGCATAGTGGTTGGAATTGAGAAAGGGACCTTATGAAGATGGAAAAAGGACTTCCCTACCAGACCGCTCACTTCTTCACCCAAATGAAATAGCCATGATTTGAGTATGTTAGGGATGAATGTTTGTTCCCCACTTCTCTGGTTTTCGTGAGGAAGAATTTGCCTAAGTACAGCTGGCAAATTCACCAAAGGGTGAACAAAGTACACCCTTTGTTCCTCCTCAAGAAGGTGGACCAAGTTACCTGGTTGGTGAAAGACAGATCTAACACTAGGCCACATTGAAAAATACCATTCAGCTTTGTCAGTGTATTAGTTAGCTTTTTCTGTGGCAACAAACAATGCCAATATATCAGAGGCTAACATCCACAAATATTTATTTCTTGTTCATGTTGCATAAGAGCTACAGGCCAGTTGTACCATTGCTCAGTTCTGCTATGCTTGACTCAGCATGTCTTGGTTATATGTATCCTCTCAGCCTAGAAACCTGGGCAGTTAGAGTGTCCCTTATCCAAGTCATGCTATTCTAATATAAGAGGGCAAACACAATGCAACTTGAAGCTGCAACACAAAAATGGCAACTATCACACTTGCTCATATCCCATTAGCCAAAGCATTCTCCAGGACCCAGCCCATAGTCAATAAGGTAGGGACATGTACTCTTCCCACATGATGCAACATTTCACATGACAAGGAGGAAGAGCATATAATCCTGTCATAGGAAAAGAAACAAATAATTGGAAAATTATAATTTAATGTTCCATAATGACATATAAAGGCAATACTGAATACTAGGTCTATTATCTAAAAGTAGTGGAGACCATAAGGGTCATTTATCGAATCTTTTAAAAACAAAATCATTTTCGTCAACATTTCTTAGATCTTTTATCTTTTTGTCAATTATTATTAAATTTAAATATTCTTAATTACACGTGAGGCAGAACACATTTTCATATACTTTTTAGCTACTGGAATACCCCTTCTATTGAGTTGCCTGATCATATTTTTTGCCTATGTTTCAGCTTCTTTTTCTTTTGCTTATTGATTTTTTTGTATTCTTGGCATATTCTAGATATTAGCCCTTCATTAATTAAATATGTGGCAAATAACTTCTCAGACTAAGGCTTTATTTTTTCCTTTTTTAAAAATGATGTATTTTGAAGCACGATATGTTTCATTTAATGTAGTATAATCAATAAATATTTTTATTTTTTTTGTATCTTGTTTAAAATACCCTTCCTCACACTGTGATTATAAAGGTATTGTACTATATTTTCTTCTAAAACTTTTAAGTTGTGCTTTTCACACACACACAAAAAAATGGATTTTACGAAATTAGAAATTGATGCTCAGTGATTAAGAAACTTTCCTAAGCTCGCAGTTAATAAATTAATGAGCCAGAATTTTGACCCCAATCAGATAGCTTAACTCTACAGCAACATGTCATTTCTATGCCAAGTTGCAATTTTTATAGCGGGACACCTACTTATTTTTATTTAGGTGCCCTGCTGGGTGTTCCTCCAACACCTAGAACTTTCTTTACCTTATAACAATTTCTGTTTAATTATCTGCCTCTAATCAAACTCTAGGGTCTGGAAAGGCTGACTGCATCTACTTCCTTCGTTATGTCATCCTAGCTTGTAGTATAAGTAGAGGGGATTCAATTTGCATTTTCCAAATGAATGAATAAGGTAAAAAAAAAAAAAAAAAAAAGACCTTTGTAAATGATGTGCTGAGGAGTATGTACTTTTAGGATATTCAAGTCATCTGGAACCTGTAGGCCCGAAGCATTAAGAGGAGGCACCTGTACTCCATATGTAATACCGTGATTTTAATAACAAAATAAAAAGTTTTATAAAAGCTATTTTCATTACTTTAAGTGGAAACACTGTAAGGGTCTTTATCTCATGTATTATTTCCTTGTTTCAAAGGAACTAAGAATGATGTGCATGTATTATAACATTTATCCAGGTTAATAATTGCTGAACTGCTCCAACGACATATTTCCCCAAGTCGTTTGCCACAGTTCCATCACACTGTCATTGGAAAACCACAGGCCTGGAGCAGCAAGCAGGACTAGGAAGGGGGAAGAAGTTATTTCCAGCTATTGTATATCTCAGGACTTTAAATGGAAAACAGGCCTTCTAGATGAAAATAAGCACCGGCAACTAACTCTCCCATAGGAATAGAGCAATGTTTTCTGGGCCCTGCACTGAAAAATACCTTGTTTCATACTTGTGGCTAATGCCACCCAAATGCAAAACTCAGTTTTACTGTGGCGTCCTGATTATGAGCTGGGCCAAGGATTTAATTAGGAATGCGGCTGTGTTTCAACTCTCTGTCCTTGAATCTTAAAATAATTAGTGTGCATCTCTAGCAATCAAAGTTTATTATTAAAATAATTTGATTTGCAAATCAGTAAGCATATATACAGAAAGGTTTATCAGCTTCCATAAATACAGGGAGCATTTAAGACTATCCAACGTTATAAAAACAAAGACTCTGTCTTCAGAAAAAGAAGGCAAACCTTTTTTTCAATGGTACTGGTCTTTATTTCTAACTTCTAGCTAATAAACATTGGTATTAATTAGCAATTCTGCACTTTATATCGAATTGTAATTATTTGAATATCTGTTTCTCCTAGTAGACCCTTTATTACAAGAAAGCATCTTATGTATTTCTATTCCCAGCATTCAGGATTATGCCTAGAACCCCTGAGAGATCAACGAATCTTCTGTGAATTTGAGTCTGTAAATATATTTGCATTCTTCAAGCTTTAGTTCACCATAGATTAGAAACTCAGTGTCTACACATGGGAGCAGAGGAATTCCTAGTATGACACGTTATATAATTGCAGATATTGGTGTAAAAATAGGAATGTTTTATTTCGATTTGCTTTTCAGATACCCATGCAAGATGAAGAGATTAGCTGGATTCATTTGGATATTTCTTTGTTGCTTTTTAGAGAGTCAGACAGTTCGTATGCCTATGAAACTGCTTACAAGAGGATGGAGATTTCCAGGTGCTTGGAAGAAAGAGAAGCTTCTTTCACTGATGCTTGGTTAGAATCCTGCACGTAAAAACCAGAAAGGAATCTTGTCTCCACTGTCTAAATGCTTACTGACTCCAGAAAAAGGTAAAATTTTAAAATAGCAATGGAATGCATTTATCATTGTAGAACACCTATGCAACTGAGGAAATCTCTGTTTAGGCTCCATTACTTTTCAGGCTTTCCTTACATTTTTGTTGTTGAGTTTTGGTATATCTTAGAAAAACTTTAGCATTTTCTGGTTGTCTGATACCTAAAGTTAGAGCAGAGACTACTCTGGATTCATCTCAATCTAGATTCTTATCCACAGGCTTTGTGTCTTATTTGTGTTGAGCCACAATTGACTTCAAAGTGGACTTTAGATGAAAAAGAGAGATAGCCTGGAGGGGAAGGAGGGGGTACTTGGGTGCCTTGTGTTGTGAGAAGTTTCTCAAATTTTTCCTAAAAATAGGAATCTCTCTATCATATCAATAAAGTATCCTTTTCTGTCATCTCTAAGGAAATAAATTTCCCCAAATCAGAAAGAGAACATTCCTTTAATTTTAAATGATGTATTTGCTCTCTCTTACTTTAATTCTCAGTGACCATATAATGTAAAAAATAGGGGCCATCCTTTTATGCTTATGAACTAATCTTAACTTTTAATAAACATCGAGTTCAATTACTAATCCAGGGAAGACATGGGAACAAAAGGAACAACTGTTCCTTTTTGTATTCTGGATGGTGTAAAATGGAGCGTTATCCTGATTTTATGCTGTCATGTCTTCAGTCTCAAACAGATGCTATCTGTGTAAAAGTGCTTTGTAGATTTGTTATTCTACTAGTTCTTCTAGTACTTAACAGATAATCCACACCACAAAGAGAACATATTTATTTTTGTGTATAGCTATATCCTGCATATTGTCTATATTAATTTGGGATAATTATAAGGTCTCCACTTCAATTGAACATGCTTATTTACAGCCGAGATTATGGCTTCTTTGAATATATACACATGCTCAGAGAGCTCCAATACAATATCCATAAACATTTGTAATTAGGTGAACTGGTGACGTATACAGGAAAATACACCACTTTATTTGACCAGATGTCCAAAAATTTCACCTTCTCTCTTTCTAGTCTATGACTGTTACAACTGCTGATTTCTAGGTATATTGTTTCTGAACCACGGTTTGGTGATTTCTGATTTATTAATTAGGTCTCTATATTATCTAGAATGAGATTGCCACACTTCTATGAGAAAGGAGATTTTATTGTTTGACAGAGGATTGCATTTCCTTTGCAAACAATACCTTGATCTTAACAGAGCATGGTCTCTTTTCTTGAGCGATACCAAACTTCCAAAAAGCATTCAAATGCACCACTGCTTCATGAGATTAGAAGTCTGTGAATATAGTTTATACTGTCTGAGGCAAATGCTGGGAAATACAGTTTTCTCTCACTCTCCATGCTTCAACTTCCACTTTATGTGAAAAGTTACACATGTGGGAGGTGTGATGAGTGACAATTATAACCAGCCAACCTGCTTTGAGAAAGAGTTCCTGGGGGAAAATAATCTGCCTGTTGGGGAGGCATGTGATGTCACATTACTTCTGTCTGAGACAGCTCTTAGTGTCGTGGACTCTACCTGCATGTATCTTAGATGTGCTAGCAAAATCATCTCAGACCACTTGTGACTCATCTCTGCTTCTAGACAAGGCACATAGATTCTAGACAAGAATGAGAGAAAAGTGTCTCACATTAAAACATCATCTGGAGAAAAGCTAAATGTGCAGTTGCAGCAATATGCTTTCTCAATATTGAAAATCTCTGTCCCCAATAAAAAAAGACAAGAGATTCTTACCTCCATTTCCCCTAGCCCTTTCTTCATGATTGCCTTCAGTACCTGTAGCTCCTGGATAACTTGTTCTTTGTAATGTAGGGAAGAGGCATGAGAACTAAATGTTAACTCAAGCTATATTCAGAACTTGCAATGTGCTAATAAGCACTACAGCCAGACCATGAGGAAACCTACAGGAAAAAGGAAGATTCCT
>NW_006432943.1:9788557-9800506 GCF_000325575.1 Pteropus alecto
AGAGAAAACAAGAGTCTTTAAGTTGTACCTTACATTCATTTCCTATGGCCAAAACTATAAGGAATCTACGGAACAAAAGGTAGCATACCTTTCACACTACATACCTTTACTTTCACACTGTATGCCCATACTGTCAAAGGAAAATAGGTAAACAAAGTCTTTTAACTGTAATTCATAGAAACTAAGAATGATATATAAACTGAATTCCCCAAAGACTTGTCTTTATCTTTTGTCTTTGTCTGTTTGTCTTTCTGTCTGTCTTCTTCTCTCGGTGTTTTCTCTCTGTCCTTCTTGTCTCTCTCATTCTCTGCCTCTCAAAGGAGACTGTACTCTGTCTGTGGAGCATGATAACTTCTCTAATGAACATTCCTTTTGACTCTAACTCTGGCATGTGCTTTAATTCTTTCCTGCACTCAGTCAAGAACCTCTCTCTCAATGCAGAACTTGAATCTCCACTTGCGGAGAGTTGCCCTGCCCTGCATCATTTGTATGAATCAAACCTCATAATATAGATAAGCTCTAGTGTTGGCGAGAGACATACTTTACATGGTTGTTGGAATTCGAAATGGTACAACTTGAAGATTGGGGACAATTTATCAAAACGTAAAGTGTGTATATTTTAGGTATGGCTCTAGGAATGTCCTCAAGAAATGGGATGCTAGAGCTAGCCAGAAGCTTTCCAGAGCTGACTGTGAGCATTTTGACTCACTTCTAGGTATCTAAAATACTAATAAGCTACTGTGAGTCTGTAAAGATACACACAATGAAAGTTAACATTTTTTGAGTGTTTTTTTGAGTGCCAAGTATTGTTTTAAGTATGTGTGTCAATTTACTTAATTCTTATGACAATATTAGATACTATTATTATCACTTTCAATCTGCAGACAATGAAATTTAGAGGATAAATAACATGCTTAAAGTCACACACATAGTAGATGGCAGGCCAAGATTTCAACTCAAAAAATGTCTTCCAAGGAATCACTAAACTTAACCACTTTCCTCTTCCTGACCAAGTTGCTTATTTCAACATGTTTGTAATAGGGGAAAAAGTGAAACCATCTAAGTAGCACCACTTCCAAGCTATTACTTGGAATTTTAAGCATCCATTAATATGAGCTACATAGAGCTGAATGAACTAATTGAAGAGATAGCCATTATGTGATTTAACTTTAAAAGCAAGTATTAAACTATATATACTATGTTCTCACTTTTATACATTATCAAAACAAACAATAAAAACAGAAGTAAAAACCCTATATCTATGTTCGAATAAGAATAGGAATAGACCTGGAATGATACACAAGAAATTGTTAACAGTGGTTAATTCTGAGGTGTGCAATTGGAGGTGGGAAGGAAGGGGATATTACTTTTACTTTAAAGGTCTCTATATTGTTTTATTTTTATTTCCATGAGCATTTCTCACTTTATGATTTGAAATTAAAAAAGAAAAGATGAAAATATATCCAGAGAGAATCAATGCACTGCTCAAATATTGAACTTCTGAATGCCATGCTTAAATAAGCACAAAGTGAGATTTCTATATCTCAAAACCCTTTGGGAGTCCATCCTAAAAAAAAAAGCCTGTATCTGCATTGGTGATTACTCACAAGTATTTCACACAAGCCAACCTCACAATGTTGAATAAAGATGCAGCTAGCCTCCATTTCCTCAACCTCAGGACCCAGCTCAGTCCCTCTGATGATTTTAAAGTGGAATGAGAACCGTGATTACTCACAACAGCAGTGACCGCAACCGGGTAGAAATGAAGCTTCTGAAGAGCTCATGTAACTGGTGGCTAGGCTGCACCTGCTACCTATGACCTCAGTCAAGCAGCGCTTGATCCAGAATGATTAGACTCTGGCGGTTACAGCCTTAGCACTTAAGAGGCCCAGTGAGTAGTTAAAGGTGATTCTGGTTTGTTCTTTCAAAGACATTCAACTTTTCATTTAAGTGGACCACCTACTTTGTTCAGAAAAGGACATTAGAAATATCCTCAAGCAGTGGTGTGCTGAGCCAGCTAGGACTCATTTGTTAAAGCTAGCTCTATGCATTGCTTCCGACTTTGAGTTTAGTGACCTCGCAACACTGAAATTGGTCATAATGGGAATATTTACACCAAACAAGTGTAAAAGCAACAAATCAAGGCTCCCTCAACCAGTTAAACATTAATTTGCATACCACTGTCCTCAAAGCATTCTACATCGTTAACACAGGAACTCTAAAAGTTGTTCAAAGGCTTCAAAGCCATACTACCTATCTTGAGAAGCTCAGAAGATTTGACTTCCACTCTCTTCTTGTAAAGAAGTTACATAGGAATAGAGAAAACATTTAAATATTGCTTGTCCAAGAAGGTAGCAATCATTTTCCAGACGGCTTAGAAGTAACACCAGAAGAATTCATCAGCTTCGTTCTTACTTTACAAACTCTCCCTCGATGACTTACAAAGCCTCTATCCCTAAAATGAAAGAAGAAAGAAAAATACTAATCACGATGACCTGGGTGGTAAATGAACTTGGAGGAAAAGAGAGTACGATCATAAATCCACAGTGAACTCATCTGTGCACACCTGAGCCCTGTCCCTCTTGAGGTCCACATACACTCATGAAAAAGTCCCACTCAGAATATTTTCTCCCAATCTTTTTACTCCTCTTATTTGACATTAGTTATGGAGGCCTAACAGACGATTCTTGTGAGGAAATCTGTTTATTTAAAAAAACAAATCATTAGGCAATAGCAGCCAGCACTTTGTATTTTCTCCTTACTGTGAGTATTTAATAAGAAGTAAACAACTTTAAACCAGCAGCAACAGACACTACACAAGCAGCACTTCTCCTCACCAAACCTGTCTAGGAGCCCAGCCTGAGGGGGTACTGGCTTCAATACACCTCTTCACCTGGCACACAGTTCTCATTGCCAACAATATTCTACATCTCATAGTTTTTATCCAATCAGTCTAAAAAGCCTTAATACCCACCCTTAGATCATTGAGGTAGATAAAATCAGAATAATGAAGTTTTCAATTTTTCAAGTAGAAAGGAACTTGAATCACCTTGCCAGCCACTTCATTTTATAGATAAAAAAATAAACACAGAAATGTTAGGTGACTTGCCCGAGATCATGTAGTGAAGTAGCAGAGCCCCAACCAGATCTGGGGTTTACTCACTTCAAAGACATGAGGCTGCAAGCAGCTGAAACCTTTATTATCCCTCAGAGTTCATCTGGAAAGACTGCACCTTTTATTTCTTGGACCCCCAATAAGTATCACCCCTGCCTCCACTGAACCATCATTATACTTTGCATACTTTTATCATGCTTCGTCTTATATTAAAATCATTTTTTCTTCATTTTTTTTGTTGATTTTTTTTCTTCTACTGGAATATATATTTCTTGAGCTGGAACTGGGTTTTATTTTTCTCTCTCTCCTCAGCAACATCCAGCTTAGTGCCTTCCTTGAACTTGGTAGGTGCTTAATAAATATGTACTGAATGAAATTGAATTAACCTAATATTTGAGTTGATTTTTCTGCAATAGTTCTCGATTACACATGCATAAGAAGCAACTAAAAAGCATATTAAAATGTAGAATCCTGGAATTCTGATTCAACAGCTCTTGAGAAGGTTCTAGCAACCTCTATTTTCTTCAAATAAGTGATTCTACAGCACAGATCTATCTATGATTTCTTTCTGAGTCTCTCTTGTGACAAAACATATTTGTGAGATAGTTGGCTAAGATTAGAGGCATCACCGGGTTCACAGAGCATGGCAAAAAGTACAGGTCCGCACAGGGTTGGGCCCTAAAATCTTAGCGTGATTACCAGAGATCTCTAACTCAAACGTTCTCAAATTGGCTATGAGGTAAGGAACCTCCAAAGCTGAGATAAAGTTCTCTAGGAGTGGAGAAGGGACAAATAAAGGCCTTCTGTCCACTGAAGTCAATGTGGAAGTCATACCTTCCAAGAGTAGTCAGGCATTTTAGAAAGAATAAAGAGCTCAAAGAAAGACTCATTACAACACTGACACTCTGCAATGTGATATGCTCAATTAGTTAATGTTTGCAAAGTGCTTTGATCTCATAAAGCAGTGAGATAATCCCAGGACTTGTTTACTGAGTGCCTCTCTTCCCAAGGGCTTGAAGAGGTTTATAGGCAACAAACTCAAGTCTTTGCTATCCAGTTCAGAGTGGCACTCAGATTCACTGGGGAGTGGTGGTCGCTTTGGAGCTGCCCTGAAGGAGGGCATCAGGGATGTAATGGTGGTCCATGTGGAAGAAGATCACAGACTCCTGTCAAGTTCCAGGAGGCACAGCCGATCTTCCATGCTCACTTATCACCCGTAGGTTGCTATCAGGGCATTTATCACACCGTAGTGTAGAGTAAACATTTGTCAGTGAATCTGCCCCCTGCACTAGATGATGAGTTACTTGGGGAGAGAACCCAGGTCTTTTAGCTTTGTATGACCCAGCTATTGCCCAATTCTCCAGGTTTAACTCCTACAACTTTCCTTCTCCAACCTCCAACCAGACTGAGTTTTTGTTGTTGTTGTTGTTGTTGTTGTTTTTCACACATATCAAGGCTGTTTCATCCTTTTGGGTGTTTTATACCAAAGTTATTCACCACCATGGCTGCCTTCTCATGTTTCATATTTCAGCTCATCTGTCACTTCCTCATGTGACTCTGACCATTTTTATCTAAATATGCTACTTCATAGTCATCCTCAATCATATTACTCTGCTTTATAACAGTTTGCTTTCTTCACAGCACCTATATTTTCTGACATTATCTTATTTTTCACTTCATATTACTTATTTATTTTTCGACATTTTGATATTATCATTTTGGGGGAGTGGTTGCTATTTTTTTTCTTTATTTCTTTTTAGTTTATTTCTTCCTTTGCGATCTACAAAGGAAGAATTGTGTAATTTCACTGATTCTTCAAACAAGTGAAGTGCTATTATATTTACTTTTAAAAATTAGCATTGCACAACATAAACATGGATGGTAGAATTCAAGCTAATAATATACAATTTTTGTTTTCTTTACTTTGAAGGACATTTTAAAACACTAATAAGTCAAAAGAGAGACTGCAGAAGAAATGAAAAAGCTTTATGCTTTAGTTCCTTTAATGAAGTTTTCCCCCTGCTTTTTAAACAAACGGCCCCTCATTTTCACTTTGCACTTGGCCCCACAAACTATGTAGCTGCCCATGATGAGTATTAATATGTAACTTCATTTGGAACTTGAGAATATTTAGATTATATATGCATTTTTACTCTGATTCTTATGATATTGACTTATATGACTCAGAGTTTGGGGTAAACTTTAGAACAAGCTTTTATCTATATGTTCTTGGTTTTAGCAGAAAATGATTTTAAAATATGGTTCTTGTTTAGATTTCTTGTTTAGAAAAGAAGAAATCATCTTGTTTATTTTTCTCTTCCTTATTGTCGTATTTATGTTCAAAGGGTTATTATATTGATCCTAACCTTACTACAACAAACCCATTGCCATTTTATCAACAAAGCTCATCAAGTCAGGACTATACGTTCTCTGCAAAGTAAATGAGGTCTTTGCTGGACCACAGCAAAGCCTGCTGAAGTTGGATGGCTCTTGACCTAAAGTAAATTCACTGTGCAAACATATGTAAACGTGCCCAAACATAGAAATCAAAGTGTTCAGAGCTTCTGACCTGCTCTTTTCCTCTCAAACATCCTTCTTTTGCAGACCATTTATAGGTGGCATATGTCCTACCTACAAGTGCCAGGCCCTGCTTATGGTACCATGCATAGGAGCATGGCCCCTTTGATATCTTGTATTCTATGACTTCAAAACTATGAACTTGGTTCACTCTTCCCGAAGCCACACCTTCCCCTGGCAAGGCCAAGGACTCAGGGCCATAAGCACAGACTCAACCTGAGGCGGATTATATGAGGGCACATTGCCCTGTTTTAATAAGCTGTCAACAACTTAAGGAGAATTGCAGAACATTTCAGTTGGCAAGGTAAAGAAATCAACCTAACCTGTCAGCTTGCCCAGATTAAGGGAGTCTTAATTACATATATAAAACTGAAAAGATCATAGGATCTTTTCTCTCTTCATCTCTCCCCCTCCCCTTCTCAGGTGTAGCTGCCAAAAGGATTACTGTTGTCTCTTTGTTGACAGCTTGGTTTCCCTCAACCCATCCTTACAATATCTTGCACTAGGTGAACACTGCTAAGTGTTAGAATATACTATTTGAATCAAGGTATATATCTCTCCTTATAGATCACACAAAAGTGGGCTAGATTTGTGGAGGATGAGCTGGAATCAACACTAACAACCTCTTTTACAAGTCACAACCCAGGTCTGGGTCTGGCTCGTAGAATGATCCATGTGTCTTTAGAGGCCTGATTAACATTAAATCATTTAATTGACCAATTCCTCCAAACAGAGGAGGGAAAATTCTAGTTCCTCTTGTTCCTCAATGCATGTTACTATTTACAATCACTTCTCTTTTTGTGTATTGGGTCAATGAAGAGCCAAATAAGCCTGGACATCAAGGAGAGACAGTAGGCAAAGTTTTTCTGTGAAAACATAAATTACACAAATGGTCACCAATACCAATAATTTCATTGAATGAAAATGAGCCACAAACATGTTATTAAAGACCATAATGCACAAGTATATGCCAAAAAATGTATGTGTATATGAACTCAAAAATATATCAAATAGTCATTTTTTACCAATGTGTGACATTGTAGTAATTAATATTCCTACTTGCAGGAATTCTGTACTTGCAAGTAATATATCTACCTACTCCTCACTAAGTGAAATATCTACCTATATGAAGAAATAAGCTGTTGTGGACAACAGTATAATCACATCGCATGCTGCCTTATGGGCTGTGATGCAGCTTTCCATCCACTGTCTTCCTTCCTGTGAGCTCCCATGTCCCCTTGCTCATATATCTGTCACAACAGTGCTTCTCAAACACAATGGGACCTCAACTCTCTGGGGACCTTGTTAAAACGCAGATACAGATTCTTTAGGTCTGGAGTAGGGTCTGAGATTCTGTGTTCCTAACAAGCTCTCAGCTGTCATAGTCAAACAAATATTGTAGTTAGTTTACAATTAGTTGTATGCAAGCCTTTCTCTCCTGTTAGATAAAGTGTGTGACCCAGAGCAGAGAAAAATAAATGTTTATTATTACTTATCATTAAACTAAGCTTTGAGCCTTTGAAATTCCATTTCATTATTTATAGTTAGTCATCACTAGTTTACTATTTTTAAATTAAAATATGATGGGAAAGTGTGTATTCAGCTCACTAATAGCATGTATGTATCTAGCACTTTTCTTCCTAATGATGCAGGACAGGGCAAATTCTCCCGAGTGGGAGGCACCCAAGCCTTGCTCTGAGAGAGTTCTTGGCTGAGTACAAGAAAGAATTCAAACGTGCACCAGAATTAGAGTCAAAGGGAAAGTTTATTAGAGAAAGGGTAACATTTCACAGACAAAATGTGGTCTCCTCTCAGAGGCTGAGAGTGAAAGAGTCTAAGAGGGACTCAGAGAGATAGACAGAGAGAGACAGAGACAATGAGACAGGCAGAGTGAAACACTGAGGGGGACTGCGAATGTTAGGGGAATTCAGTTTATATAGCATTCTTAGTATCTATGAATTAGTTTAAAGACTTTGTTTACCCACTTTCCTTTGATGGTATAAACATACAGTGAGAAAGGATAAGAGTATGTAGCGAGAAAAGGTAAGACTATGTAGCATGAAAGACCTGCTGGCAATTCTCAGCCTTTGATCCATAGGTTCCCTATGGTTTTAGATGTAAGGAATAAATGATTTTATTTTGTGTATGGAGCTTTAAGAGTTTGTTTTTGTGTTTTTCCTTTATGGTGTGGGGAAATGGTTTGTCAGCAATCTCAGCGGAAATCTTCCTTTATTCTCAGGTTTCCCTGTGGTCTAGCCATAGGGCTAATCGACATATTGCAATCTCTGAATATATTTTGATTTAACATTTTAGTTCTCTTGCCTCCTCCCTACATTATTAAGATTTAAAATAACTTTACTCATTGCACATTATTACATCCCTAGTATACCAAAAGGACAGTGGAGACGGCTTCAGGATGGTGTCTTGTCTGTATCTGCCTCTGTGGCTCCTACCACCACATCCAGGGCTCAGTAGCACGTCAGTAAAAAACAAAACAAAATGCAAAAACAGACTCCTCTGCCTGAATTTTTTTCTGTTTATTTACTTTTTTTTAATCGATGTATAGTTGACATACAATATCCTATTAGTTTCAGGTGAATATCATAGTGATTTGATATTTATATATATTATGAAGTGATCCTCACAATAAATCTAGTTACCATCTGTCTATTGACCCTATTTATCACACCATACAAAGTTATTACAATATAATTGATTTGACATTTAGATTCTTCATCTGGCTGTATTCTTGCAAAGATACCACCCTACCCACTCTGAAATATACAGCATACACCTCCATTCTTTATTGACAGATCCTGCCTCAAGTTTATTTGTACAAATAGCACAGGAGGACACCAGCCCAATGCAGACAGGAACTCAGGGGTCACACTAGTCCTTTCATCCTCACATTGGCAGACAGACTTCTACTCTGGAAACTTTGTGGGTCCTGGGCACCTTTGAGAGCCTGAGCCTGAGCTGAAGGTGGAGCTGTAGCTACAGCCTGGGCATTGTTTTGAGCCTTGGCCTTGAACTTTGACTGACAGAGCCTGAGACCCTTGGCAATACAGGCATGAGCACATTTCCCAAGCTTGGGGTGAGCTATGTAGGCAAGTCAACTGAACTTGCGGCTGCCACCCTTTGGGACCTTGAGCTTGACCTCCTTGGGCTTTACGAGGGCTTTGATAGCCTCAGCACGTGTACTCATGGCCTCAGCATTGTTGGCTTCATCTTCATCAGCCCCTTCTTGTTGTTCTTCTTGGCAAAGCACATGTTCCTCAAGGTTGGGGTCCACCCCCTTAAGAGATTCATATCTTTGTGATCGGAGTTTCTTGATGCCATTTCTGTGCCATGTTTGGGACTGGTTGGGCATGGTGTGATTCTTGGACTTGGCCATGATTGCACCGAAGCCCACAGCTTCCAAAGTGCCTGGGCTACACTTCTATTCTTAATCAATAATTATTCAAGTAGAGAAAAATGCTCTTTAGTTAATATTTGGAATTACTATCATTTTAAATCAGAAAATGATTACAAACAGTTTTAGCTTTGCTAATATTACAGCTACTGTTTCTTTTAGTTTTCATATCTCAAGAAATCCTACTTCTTTTACAATCACTGAAGTACTTTATAATTTGTGCTTAATTTTTAATAAATTAGAGACTTAAGGGCAGTTTATAATTCGAGATATTTATTTTGATGCCAGTACAATAAGATTACGTAGTGTCCATTCTTACTATCAGTTTGGTCTATCAGTAGGTGGCAAGTATAACAAAACATGGAACATTTCTGATTTGCCTTCTCTCTTTAGTCCATTATCATCATTTAGATGACATTTGATGACATATCATGAGGTAAAATGCTACTCTATTGACCCTACTTATCACATCATTCAACAGGTAAGACTTGAGTCTTTAATAAGAATACTCTCCTTCAGTGCCATTTCTATGGAAAGGGGATAGCAAGAACTAACATTTAGTGAACTCTTATCATGTGTCAGGTCCAGGGATAAATATTTTATAACCTTTTCTTCCCTTATTAATCCCGTAACAACCTCATGAAGTAGATTTTTTACCATTTTACAACTTTCCCATTTTCTAACTGTGGAAACTGAGATTTAACAAAGTGGCGTATCTTGTTCATAGTGACATAGCTAGTAACAACAGTTCGAACCTGTTCAGCCAGATCATTGGCTTACAGTTTCAGTGAATTCACTAACACTTATTGAATGTCCACTATGTGCATGAGATTTAATCACAACCATCTTGGGTAGTAACCATCATCTGTTTTCAAATGAGGGAGGCCACTGGACTCAGCTGGGTCACTTAGCTGGAAAGAGGTCAGATTTGAGGCTATGATTTAGATCTGTCTGACAATAAAGGTATTATTTCTTGTCACCTCGTGGGAGAAATCATTCCTTTAAAAAACTACTCTTCAATTGCTACCCCAAAGAAAATAGCAATGGAAAAATTGGAGAAAACAAGACTTGAAAGTCAATGAACTTGCAACAAATATTGGAACCAAAGTAATTTCCTTGGACAAGTTTGGTTCAGGTTAATCGGATCTTTTACTTTACCCATTCTTTCTTCCTGATTGATATCTTTCCTCCCACTTCTCTCTCTCCCACTCTTACTTCATTCTTCTCTCTATAACTTCTACCTACGTGCTAGTTGTTAGTTCCATAACTAGCTCAAATCCCCTTGCTGAGATCCCATTTTTTTGTTATCTTCTCAAGCCCTGAAACTAGTTGTCAGAGGACTTGGGTGTGCCCCAATGCCACAGGCAATTTTTGCTTTTAAATAGAAAGATTTATCCAGAGACTGCAGTTCTACCCTGAAGAGCTTTTGTGTTTTTTTTGAAAAACAGCTTTTTTATTTTTGAAAAAATAATCGAACTAATCAGCTGGGCCCTCCCAGAGCAAGTTCAAACAGTACCTTTCCCTGAAATGTCTTGCTGGATCTCTGGGCTTTTTCTCTCACTTCTCTCCTACATCTATTTCTCCCAAAGGAAATATGTTGATTGTTTTCAATAATTTTCAAAGAGATCTTCTAACTAAGAAGATAAACTTTCAATAAGAATTGTTTTGGTTTATTTTTTTATTACCTGCTATAATTATTTCCTACTTTTGCTTTAAAGAAAAATACATAATGAGCATGAAGGTGCCAAAATCAAATGGGGATTTATAAGCTACATAAGAAAGGGTTTTGTTTCCAGAAAATAAACATATCTTAAAATCCTTAATTATGACTCTTCTTTTAAATAGTTTTGATGGAACTATATAATTTTATTCTTTCTCTTTCCAAATGAAGGTGATATACTGTTTGATCACAGTGTCTGTCCAAGGTTAAAAATTTGTCTCTTTGGCAGTCTAATGTTTTGTTTCCGAAAAATAAACATATCTTAAAATCCTTAATTATGACTCTTCTTTTAAATAGTTTTGATGGAACTATATAATTTTATTCTTTCTCTTTCCAAATGAAGGTGATATACTGTTTGATCACAGTGTCTGTCCAAGGTTAAAAATTTGTCTCTTGGCAGTCTAATAATGTATATATCTTTGACTAACTTATATTAAGTTATTGGCACCTTGAGCTTTCTATTTTCTATTTATTTTATGAGATAATGATTTAGATGTAAAGTGATATTAGTGATTTTTAATTTTTTTAAGTTGTAGAAGAGTTTATTCAAATGAGAACCTTCTTGGAAGGCCAATTCAAAACACCAGTGTAGGCATAAATTTCTCATTGAAATGGAAGTAGAGGACATAGAACTTTATAGAATTGCCCCCTTCTCAACTCAGAAGATAATTCGAAAGCAACTCCCACTTTTATGTTTAAAAACCACTACAACAAAATAGCTTAAAAATGGCATGAATAAAAACTGTCAAACTAAAAACGAGGACAATAAACTCCACACTGAATTTTTAGCTGACAAGATGCTCTGCCATACCATGACTTGACATGTGTATCAACTGATGCATAAATGTTTTAATAAGGTTTATTAAAATTAGTTTAAGGATGTCAATTTATAATGCATTAAAGTGAAGGTTGAAAATTAAATGCATAGAAGTTCAGGACTCCATCTTTATAAGATGAAAAATTAAACTATTTATTTATTTAAACCATGACTTCATGTGTATCAACTGATGCATAAATGTTTAAATAAGGTTTATTAAAATTAGTTTAAGGATGTCAATTTATAATGCATTAAAGTGAAGGTTGAAAATTAAATGCATAGAAGTTCAGGACTCCATCTTTATATAA
>NW_006432943.1:9804412-9818982 GCF_000325575.1 Pteropus alecto
AGCTCTTTATTGCCTTTGTATAATTTCACTGTCTATCAGGGCATCTGGCATATAATAAGTAATCAGTACATGTTTCTTAAAGTGAGTAATAAAATTAATTTCATGCATTTTTACAGTATTGATGTGTAATTTTTTCTTCACAGATTGTCTTAATGGAGCATGGGATGCATTTAATTTCATTTTATTTGAGGTGAGACCAGAAAATAAAAGAAGTCTAATTTCTCCAGTCTTTAATAGTGTACAGGTTGAATGATCACACCAGTGACATCTTGCATTATACTTCAACTTGTAGTTCCACTATGCATCAAGGGAAACCTGAAAATCTTGAAGTAACAACAAAGAGGATAAAAGGGCTGGGGCTTCATGTTCTAGTAGAAATGTATATTATTTAGAGCAGAGTCTTCTGATTAGATTTGAGTAGTGTCAAACAAATTTTTGAAGTATGTAAATAAAACTCTTTGGAAGAACGTACTACCCACAATTGGAGCTTTTGGTGGCCGTATAATATATTTAAATGTTCTTTTGTCCATGGCCACAAAAGCCTGTCCATCTATAGTTGTACCTTGCTGTTCAGACACCTGATAAAACAGAAAAATGCTGAAATTATCAAAGATGTCATCTATTCAAATGGACTGTTAATTATGAAAAGACAGCTAAAGAGCTAATTTTAATTTAAGATAAAACTTATTTTGAAAGAATTTGATAAGAATAAAAAGTTAATATATGAATAATAAACAGAAATTGAGAAAACATGACATGTGTTCTAATTTTTTTATTGGATCTTGAGCAAAATAATGCTGCTTTAGATGTCCAGAAAGTTTTGATTGGATGCTGGACATTTTAATATTACATTGTTGCATCACTGAGTGTTTGGATTTTGTTGTCTTTCTTTTAAGATTTTTTTCCCTTTTGTTATGTGACTGTTACTTCAGATCAATTTGGTGCTTTTGTGACTTGTTTTTAAGCTTCATTTGGGTTTGTTTAAAGTAACTTCCAGTCTAGTGATAAGACATGACTGTACTGAAGTCTCTATTAAATGTCTCAGATGTTTAACAAGGTTCACAATAGATAATATGAACTTGAAAATCTCCCAGCTCTGTTGGAGCCTTGGGAATTGTTTCATTCACAGAAATATAGCAGTTGTTCTTTGCCCACACTGTGCAATGGCATCCTAATTATAAAAAGTTTTATATTCTATCAAAAGCTTAGGGAAACTCCCAGGCAATTTTCTGGACCTTTTGTTTTCTGCATACTTTTCACCTATATGGTACTCTGCCCTATAAATTTCAGCTGTGTTGGACACCCTGTACTCAAATCTGTGTTTCCTCAACTTAGTGAGCACTCCATGCACTGCTGAGGTTTTTCTTTCCAGTGCTGAGATTCAAAAAGTACCTCCAGGCAGAAATTTGAGATGATAGTAAGCCCCATCTCATATGCTTTCCTTCTCTCAAGGACCACTATCCTGTACTGTCTGTTGTTTATAGTCTGAAAAGAGGTGTTTCATTTTTTTTCTTAGTTTTCTAGTTGGTAACATCAGGAGGACAGGTTTAATACTAGTTAATAAATCATGTCTGGAAGCAAAATTTCCACTATAAATCAGAAACAAATAAGTAAATTTTGCTATGGAAAATTATGCCATTCCAGACACAATCATTATCATATTCAAGTAACAATGTTTTACGTTTATGTTTCCATAATCCTATTGCTTATCGTTATGTCATTTCATAACATCTAATAGTCTTATAAGATAGAGATTACAAACCTTTTGAGAGATTCTGTGAGTTGTGAAAAGACTTATTACAGACTATTTTATTAGCTTCTACCTTGTCAATATTCCTATTTTTTTTTACAACAATAACAACAAAAATGTTAATATTTCTCTCAGCTTGTATGCTCACTTTATTCATCTGATTTTTTTTTTTTTAATGATTTGGGTTGCCCCCAAGAATGTAATTCATGCAAAAAACATGAAGATATGCTATCACTGAGGATTTTCGAAGGCATATGATGTAGTCTATGGTAATAACTTCAGTGAGAAGTTTGAGTACCAATGGGCTAAAAACAGAGCTTCCCAGCAAGACATCAGAGACTTTAGTGGTTAAGTTCTGATATATTTCCAAGGAAAAAATTTGTCTCCAATATGCCTGAGCTGCTGTTATACTTTCATCATTTTCTTATGATAACATGAGCCCACTATCTCTTATCAGAAACTTTTGAAACCAAATGCATTATGAATATAAAATTTTCTGGTTTTGGAAAGACAATATCTTACATATCTCATATATTCCATATCTCCAGCTGGTACTAGGCAACACAAGGAATCACATTCCATGATATTTCTGCAATGAAATGAGTAAATATTCTCACTAGCTGGAATAAATAAATAAAAACAAAAAAAAAATGCTTTTTGGAGATTTTTAGACTTTGCAGTTGAAGATACATGGTTAAGGGTAAGTGTTTTAAAGGCTTTAAGGAGCCTCTAGGAAATAAAATATATTCAGATATCGATGTATCATAATGTGCTCATATACATTATTCATTAGATTAAAATGTGTATTAGATAAGTAATTATATATTTTATTTCAAAACAGAAAAAGTTTTGTAGAAAACACTTTTTTCCTAATTTTTGAGTTTAAGTGGCTTACTAATGAAACATTAAATAGATAATATTGAAATAAATATAACTATAAATATAAGGGGAAGTAATCCATAGCCAGTAATTATCACACTGTTCAGGGCATTATGACATCTAATTTTTTATAACACTATTGTTTGCAAAGCATCTCAGATATTATTTGATTCTTATCAGAATCCTCTGCAGCATATGGGATGGGTATTGTTATTGATCTCAACTAGCAAACGAGAAAAGTGAGCGTAGAAAAACCATGCGCCTTGTCAAAAGTCGTTCAGGTCTCACACCTTGGATTTCTGATGGCAAATCGAGTATTCATTTCACTATATTTCATGTCAATCCACCTGCAGCAAACTTTTATGGTAATATATTTCATATTGCAAAAAAATCATTCATTCCTTCTACATGAGTTAAGAAGCTCTCATTTATTCATTTATTCATTTACTATTATATTAAAAATAAAATATATTGGGTGTGTACTGTTTTAGGCACTACAATCATAAGAAATGTCCAAGCCTGTATAGAATTTTTATAATAGTTTATTTGAGCCAAATTTACAATAATGCTGAGAAAGAAGATCTCAAATGTTCTGGAAAATAACAGTTTTGCATACATTTGGAATTAAGGAGGGAACATAAGGGAACATAAGGAAGATTAGATGAAGGAGGGAGAAAGCAAGGTGGTGATTGAATTATAGGATAGTTAACAAGATTATGTGCTTTATTGAGGGTGGTTATGCTTTTGAGGGGTCTGAAAAGAGGTACTTTAAAGGGATGTTAACATAGATGCACAGAAACAATTACCAGAGATTGCTTAAGGCAGAGATAAGTCTTTTACTAAAGAAGTTATATGACTACCCACCATGACCTGCTCAGTTAGGAATTTATAATCCAATCACCTTATGAGGTTACTTTTGGTCACTGAACTTATCAGATTTATTATAGTGCCCCCTTTTCATCCACAGCACTCTTCTAAATACGATAAGAAAGAGCCACTGCTCCATTTCAGCTAAAATAAAGAATTCTTAATTAGCTTTCAGGAGTGGCCTTTTGGATCTGCCCAAAGAGTAAGGCCGAAGAGTTAGTTTACCAGGCCCAAGTCTCCTGACTCAGGGTTCTCTGTTCTTTCCAGCATTTCTTTCTGCAAAGTTTATAGTATTTTAAAGATAACATTATCTTCTCTCAGTGGAGAGGCCTGAACCTTTATAAATGAGAGAAAATGGCACATGGAAGGGAAAAATGCAAAATCACACAACAAGTCCAAGATAATCACGAATGGACACAAAATCCATAAAGTCTCTCCTCATTATATTGGGCCTTTCAGTGGGCACACATGACAGGATAAACAGAATATCAATAGAACACTTTAGCACTGTGCCTGTGGTGGTCCGGCACAGTCAGCTACTTGGTCTCCATGAAGTCTTCTGAGTACTTGAATGACAGTCAGCTGACTGAGATTGAATTAGGTACTTTGTTTTCCTTGTCCATGATTTGTCTCTGATCAAATCCTGGCCGATTAAGATTCTCCCTGCTTTCTTTTCACTGAAAGCTACTCAATGAGTCACATCTCCAACTCTTATCCCTAGCACTGAGGTTATTGGCTCTAAAAGCCTCCATGGAATGAGTCATGTGCTTGGAATGATACTTGGGAAAAACCCAACGGGCAGGCTGCCAAGTCACTTGCAGGTGACCTTCAAATAAGAAAAGTATCTGAAAATTAATGGGTCTCTGATACTTGGAATCCCAGAATACTTTTAATTAATTAAATTAATCAATTAACTGATTAAATAATTAATAATCAAGCACTGGGGGTATTAAGGAAGCTATGTTTACAAGGATGACACGGTAGAGTCATTAGGAGCCAATATCCTGGAATAAAGCTCTTGCTGATGTGTCCTCCCTCTTGATGGATATGGATCACAGAGGTATATTGTACCTTGTTCTAGAGCACATCTATTAATATTTCAGAAATAAAGTCAGTATATATTCCCACTAATTTGGGTGTGTGTGAATGTACATGTACATTCATGTGTATGTATGAATGTAAAATGCTTTTCAAGAAATATTGCACTCTGGGTATATATACAGTTATTTTCTTAACAGTGAAGCATGATTTCCATCGAATCTTCAGCCTGTAAAATTAGAAATCTGCAAGGAAAAAAAGTTCAGGAGTTTTTTTACTTGTAAAGAATACTCATCAAATGAATTAGGAAGGGGAAGCAAGGCTGTGAAAAGATCACACTGATGTATGCAGAAGAGGGCTTTTGTTTTAGGCCTAAGCAAGGGTTCATGTCGGCCCTCCTGATCTTTGGATTGTGTGCCCAGACCTGTTATTTTTCACAACAAGGTACCTTGCACATTTCCAATAGTAAAAAGAAAAGCTTCTTCATGCCTTTGAGAGTCCAGTGCCATTCTTATCCTACCAATCTTCCTACACTGATTTCCTTCTCCACTTTATTGGTACTCTAAACCACTAAATTGATTATTTTTCCAACTGCCATCCCTAGTCTTAGAAATTTCCTTTAATCTTTTTTCCATGAATAGAGAAACTTGCTTCTTGTGCGTTCCACCAAACTTTCCTATGTTCAATAGAAGGTTCAGAACTAAGATTGAAGTTTTTATTTGCTTACCAACCCCTAGAATTGGAGTTGTGTCTTTGAGAATACTAAACAATTTCGAGTGTATTAGAGAGTTAAAAAAAAAAATCAAGGCACATAGGACCTGTACAGAATTTTAAATCCAGAGTTTCTTAATCCTGACTCATAGGTGGCTACAATATGGACTTTAGAAAGTCTTTGGGGCCCTGTCATTGGAAGCAACAAAAAAGTGTAAATGGGTGGGGAAAGCTTTCATTTATTTTCAAAGGATTTTGCTATCCCAAAGGGTTCCACAGTTGGCCTCATCGTAAAAAATTCAGCAAACATGAATGGCTGGAGGTTTGGAGTTTTAATCACTCTCTCCACCTATCTCTGGGCCTCCATCAACTGGAAATAAAAAATTTAACCACATTGGGCCCCAAGAATTAATGGTAAAGAATGGTAAACCTGGACAATGGTGGTGAGATCTGAGCCACAAATGGGACTTTTGACTTCCTCTTTTTCAGAATTAAAGAAAGGCAGAACTAAAGATGTGGACCCACCTGTCCTACCCACTTACTTACAGGCAGAGAAACTGAAATTCAGCCTGCTTGCTCACAGTGTCCAAGATGAAGGAAGAGAATAGAGATAGAGCAAGTCAGGGAACCTTGTCTTCACAAGCCAGTGACCACATTTTCTGATAACCATGGCCCAGTGGATTTTTACTTATTATTACCAAGTAAATAAGAGGGAATAAATAGAATGAGAAAATATCTGGTGTTAAGGGGGAACCACTTTGCTTCTGTTGAAATGCAGTGTGGGAATAAGGGTCCCTGGCAAACAGGAAACATGATGTGTGTCACTCACAACCCACTTTTCATTGAGCCCTGAGGAAGTAGATTCAGTAAGCTCGGAAATGTAACCTTTGCGCTAACCAGATGTGAAGGCTACTAATATCTGTTTTTTA
The DNA here is from genome assembly GCF_000325575.1 of Pteropus alecto. Lineage (NCBI taxonomy): Eukaryota > Metazoa > Chordata > Mammalia > Chiroptera > Pteropodidae > Pteropus > Pteropus alecto. The sequence goes on from NW_006432943.1 coordinate 9,810,587, forward strand.
CCCCTTCCAATACTGTGCCTAAGATGGCACAGCATGAATTTAGTTCCACAGGACTGGAGCCTTACCCTTGCATTCTATTCGTAGATTCATCACTTGTGTGGCCTTGAGCAAGTTACTAAAACTCTGTTCTTTAATATTTTCATGTATGATAAGGGCAGTTATTATTTAATAGAGTTGTAAGAAATGAATGAATTTGTACATGTAAAGTGCTTAAACCTCACTTGGCACATGGTAAGCACTCAATTAAAATTAGTTACTTGCTAAGGCTTTGGAATTTGTCCAATAAGAAAAATTCTTTAAATATTTTTCTCCTATTCATACAATTTTATAGCATATGTCATACCTTTTATTTAAAAAGTCTTATCCACACTGTGTCCCATCATCCCACTTTCAAAATTATCCACAAAATGTTCAAGGATTAGCTAAACCGATGGGATACTCTACAGTATTTAAAGTTGTATTATAGAATGATATTTAATTATATGGGAGAGATATTTATAACACATTTTAAATGAAATAGAATTATTAAAGCAATATGAAAAGTATGATAAAATTTTTCCTAGATGACAGATAAATGTTGGTAAAGTATTTGGAAGAATTTGCACCAGAATATTGTGTTATTTCTGATTGGTGAAATTTGGGGTGATTATTTTCTTCCTTCTTAAAATTCTACAATGATTATGCACTTCTATAAAAATAATTGAAGTTATTTTTAAGAAAATAATTCAAGCTCAGATGCTTCAAGAGGATATTTGAGACCTGATTCCATTCATTCCAACAGTAGGCACATTACCATGATGACAATGCTTTCATCATCCTAGGATTCAGCAATACTATGACTATCATGCATTTTAGTTGGTTATATAGGTTTCTGCTTTTCACTGAATGAATGCTACTTAACACTGAATGAGACCAGGTCATTTAGCCCAACTTCTCCATACTACGCAGATTTCACTATTGCTCCCTATTCCTTCCCACCACAGATTCAGTCATATTATTGGCTTAAATATTTTCATTGACTGGGAATCCATAAATTCAGAGGCAGTGAAGTCTATTCTTAGATAGTTCTTAGATATTTCTTACTTACAAAAAACAAAATCAACCTTTAAAGGATTGGAACAATAGAAACATTTTGTTTACTCTAGAATAATAATGTTATTTTAATGAATAAAGTTCAAACACTTAACTAGAGTTTTCATTTCTCCCGAATTCTCTGTCCCCCAAATTTTGTGTCCTTCCAAGTTCCTTATTTCTCTCCATTGCCAGTGCCACAACTGTAGTTCAGACTATCTTTATTTCCCTTACCGGATCCGTTCAAAGAATCACCTCACCAATTGATTTCTTTGCTTCCTCCCTGTCCTTCTTTAGTTTGTTCTCCACATAGCAACGTGATATGTTAATCAGATCACGAGACTTTCCATTTTTAAGTCAAACTCCCCATTGCACTCACACAAGAATCTAAACTTCATCCTAAATCTTTCCTATGGAAGATTTGGCCAACCTTCCCTCCCTCACACTATTCTTACACACCTAGTCAAAGGGGCACCTTCCCACATCACTGCCTTACCAAGTGCTCCACACTTCTCACACTGGTCCCTTCTTAGCCTTTAAGTGTCAGCTAAATGACACCTCCTCAATAAAGCCTTCAAATGGTCTACAACAGCCCTCCCCATACCCATAATTTAATCATGATTTAAGCCTCATATTTATTAACTTTATTTACTTATCATCATTTTATGCGTACGATTTTTGTCTGCTCCTTATTTTGTTTTTGACCTCAGGTGCGTAGGGTTAAATTAAATATTTTTCTCAGTTTGACCTCCTGTTTTTTTATTTAGTTAGTTCTCAATAACTTCCCTGCCACTTCCCTGCTCTTATCATCCTTCCTTCACTGTTAGGCAACTATTCTTATCTGGTTTATAGAAACTTTTTAAATATTTAATTAACATAAGCATTACTTAGTTAATATAAGTAGTTTGTGACCTGTATAAACTGTATTTGATCAACATAAAGAAGTAAGAAGTGTCCTGGCTTATTGCTTACTTGCTTCAGCACCACCTTTGTTTCTAATGGATGTACAGTGTTTCCCAGTGTGAGCCCACCACATTTGACTTTTACATTATCCATTGATAGAATCAGAGATTGCCTCTAATTCCCCACTCTCATAAACAACACTGTAATAAACATCCTCATGCAAGTCCTTATATGGGCATAAATGTCTCAGGGATATGTTCACTCTGGGCAATAGGGTATATTTAATTGTAATTTGATTAAGTACTACCATAATGGGAGTTACAGGCTGACCTTTAACCAGTAATGTTTTAGAGTCTCTATGTTCACAAATTTCTGCCAACATTATTCATCCTTCTATTTTTGCAAATCTGATAGGCATAAAGTAGTATTCTATTGTTGTTTTGATTTATATTTCTGTATTTTAATAAGTCTGAGCATCTCTTTATATGCAGGGCCATGATGTATAGATGCCTGCTAGGTACTTACGAAAGAGTGCTCAGTTAAAGATGTGAGTGGGAGCTGAGATCCATCCTGTGTTCTGCATGCCCTGCCATGGGGCCATAGCTATCTAGAAGAAGGGCCGACTTTTGCTAATTCTCACCAAAGCACCACATGAACTATCACTAGTCTAAGTCACATACTGTTAGTCACTTAGGCTTCAAATTCTGGGAATTCCTCACTCATATCCTTTCCCCCATTTAAGTTGAAAGTCTTGTTTATTCTTGTTGATTTTGTCATTGCTTGTGTATCATAATCCCTTTGAGATTTCAGACATTGCATATTTCTTCTCGAATTCTGTCAACTGTCAATTTTGTCCATGACATTCTTTTTTCAACAGAACTTCTTTTGACACAATCAAAAAACGGTCAATATTTTTCTGTATGTTATTTAATTGTGGAGTTTTGCTTAAATCCTTCCCAACTCTAATTTATGAGTATATTTTTCTGCATTTTTTGTATTAACTTTATAATGTTACATTTCACATTTAGATATACAATCCTCGTGGGATCCACCTTTGACTGTGATTAAAGGTAGTTATCTGATTTTATTTTTCTCCACATTCTAAGATGCTTTTCTCTACAACATTTACTAAGCAGTCAATTCCCTATTGATTTACAGTGCTATCTTTATCACGTAATAAATTGTCTCTGAGCTCTCTGTGTTGTTCCATTGGTCTATTTGTCCATACTTATGCTAGAACCATACTATTAGTACTTTAGTTCATGTCTTTATATACAAGCTTTTATGCTTTTTTTAATGGAAGATTTTCATAGATTATTATTTTCCTGGGCAACTTTTAGAATATGATGTATAAAGTGCCTCAAAATATCCAGTTAGAATTTTGATTAGAATTTTGTTGAATTTGAAGATTTGGAAAGAGAATTAACCTCTTTCCATCCTAAAGCCCAAAAGAAAGGAATGTTTCTCCACGACAGATTTCTTTCTTTTTTAAAAAACAGATATCTAAATTTTTCTTAAATGAAATCATGTATTTATTGTTAATACACATTTATCTTATAGTTTTCTAGCAGATGTGAATGTTATTTTTTTTTTATTTTAAAATTGAGCTAAGTTGTCATTAAAGAAAAATACTATTGATTTTGAAATTTTGTATTATTTCTGGCAATCTCATGAAATCATCTTATAAATTCTTGTTGTTGGCATAGTGATTCTGTTGGCTATTTTAATAGACAATCATATTAACCACAAATAAGAACACATTTATTTCCTGTGAATTCTTATCTCTCTTATGTATATTCCTTTTCTTTCAACTTTAGTTAGAATTTTTGTATTGTCTTCAACAGCAGTAGTGATAATGGGCATCCTTGCCTCATTCTTATCTTAAAGGGGAAGCATCTATAGATTTGCTACCAGGTATAAATTCTACTGCAAGTTCTAGTATATAGCTTTTATCAAATTCAGGAAGTATTCAATTCCTAGTTTTAAAATAATTTAAATTATAAGTAGATTTTGCACTTAAATGCTTTCTTTGCCTTATAAGAAAATGCTTTTTAACAGAAAAATTCCATTTTTTAAACTCTATTGTATTTAACAATGATATACTGTATGATGTTGAATCATCCTTGCATTCCTGGCAGAAACTCTACTTTCATGATATAATTTTTTTAAATACACTTTTGAATTTTCACATCTCTGCTTATAAGTAAAATGTTCCATGATTTTTTTTTCTTACATTGCCCTTGTACAGGTTGGCACTAGCATCATATAATAAGCCGGGCAGATTTCACTCTTTCTTTACATTCTTAACAGCTATAAAGCCATTTGCATTGGGAACCTTTGCAAAGGGGTGGACATGAACTCTGATCACCCTTTCAGTTTTTTATGGCTTATTGGGTTATTTAAGCTTTTTATATTTTCCCATTAAACATTTTGTATATTTATTTGTGTTTTTGTAGAAACTTATCCATTATATCAGGGGTTTTTATATATATTAGTACCATCTTGCAACCATGAAGACAGAACATCAGCAAGAGGGAAAGAACCTGGATCTTTAACAAAATTATTGGACTATCAAATTAAGTAAACTTTAGATCATCCTACCTCTATATTTAATTTATTAGAGATAATAACTTATCTCTCTAAGCAACTAGAATTTACTTAGGTATGGGGATTCCAGTACTCTCTTTTTCTTACTTTTAAATTGTTGTTCTTACAATTATTTCTTTTTTTCTTTTGACCTTTCGTTTTTTGTATCTTATCTTTATTTTGATCAGTTTTAATGAAGGCTTATCTTATTAATATTTCCAAAAAAAATCATCTTTGGTTTTGTTTTCAACTGTATCATTTATTTCTGCCTTACTTTAAATAGTTACTTCTTATCTTCATTGGTTTTGTTTTACTAATCTTTCTCTAAATTTTGAGTTAAACGATTAGCTTAAATCACTTTTAAGCTTTATTTATTTTCTGATAAATATATTTAAGTCTACAAATTGTCTACTAAATACTATTTTAGCTGTGCCTCACAAATTTTGAGAAATAAATATTTTCATTCAGTTCTAAGTATGTTTTAATTTTTCATAAGATAATTTTTAACTCAAAAGATTTTACATTAGTGTCCAGACATGTGATGTTTTTGCTATCCTTTAAAATTTTTCTAATTGTGTTGCATTATGACTCTATGACTCAAGCTGCCAACCACCTCACCATTAGCATACACACACGTACATGATCAGAGAAGTTTATTACAAACTTGGTCTTCCCACAAAGACCTGGAAGAAGGTTTGATTGCACTGTCCAAAGCATCACTATTTTTACAGCAGATAGTCAATAAATATTTATTAAATTAATGATTAAATCGACATAATATATTTGTAATTTGTGAGATTGTAGGTTAATGTAAACAAATTTGCATGAGATATTACTAATTATTTTGATTTCTAAGCCACCAAAGAAAACCAGCATCATTACTTTAGTCAGACCTCATAAAGGTCAGATCCATCTAAGTGAATTATTAATTATTGAGAAGATAATTATCTAGTTTGGTGCTATCTAAATCTTATACTCTGTCATTTCTCTTCTGGTTAACTTTAAGGATACTTCCTAGAATTTATGAAATGTTGCTTTCCATAACCTATGCTTGCCTTGTACACAGAGAGTTAGAGTTTAATAATTACTTGTAATTGTTTATTGACTGTATCACAAAGTAGCCAAAAAGTACAAGTTACATTGTTCAGCAATAAGCCAGCTACTTCAACAGATGTTCTGTGCCCCATCCATATACCTTAGGTTGTATCTGTTTCTAAGCACATTGTGGCCCTCCCTACAGCCCACCATTGCCTAGGTCTTTCTCTGGCCACTAGAATTAACTTTGTTTATAAATGAGCCAGGACGAAAAATTCCAGGGAATTGTTCTCTCTCACCCCAGGTGCAAATTCTAACCAAATATTTGAAAATTTGTGGATAAATCTTATAAAAAATTATTCCAGCTTTTTTATTCCTTGGGTGGGTTAACTCTAAGATGTGTATTTTATACTGGGAGGGAGGGTATAAATTGGAAAGTTTTGTGGAGACAGCGCAGGTAGAAGGTGTCATCTGAGTCTTGAAGAAATAAACTAGCTAATTAACGAAGGTCAGTTTTAAACCACGCTAAATTGGTATTGAGATAGCATTCTCCAAACCCAAAACAAACACCTTTGACTATAGAAGAAGTAGTGGAGAATAAAGTTTAAGTGGATCAGCTTTGGTGCCAGAGAGCCCGACTCTGTCATTTACTAGCTGTGTGACCCTGGACAAGTTACTTAATCTCTTGGAGCCTTACTTTACTTTTCTATAAAATGTATTTACTCTAAAGAAATTATAAGGATTAGATGACTTACTATGTGAAAAGCGCATAGAACAGTCCATGGAATATCTGAATACTCAATAAACTTAAGCTTATTATTTATATTATGAAATTAGTTTTTTTTTTTTCCTTCTATTTCACTGTAATGAACTTTTATTTTAAGGGGTAAAGTACATGGGATAGCAGGCAAGTGCCTAGAACCTCCACAGTGGCTATGAGTAGCCAGGGTCCTTCCTCCAAGTGTTTGGTAATGACTGGGAAGATTCGTCAATACAAATATATTTTCTTCAGACTCATTATAACCTCCTTAGGTAATCTTGGGCACTTTTGTGGTTTCGGTTACCATACACATTTTGATAACTCCCAGTCTATAATTCTTCTCCTCCCTGAACTTCAGACTTGCATATCTGTTTACTAGATATCTCCTGACATCTCAAACTCAACAGATTCATAGCTGAACTCATTATAACACTTTCAGACCTGGATTTTTCATTTCATTTGCTCAATCTGAGATGTGAAGTAAAGACCAGGGTTGATTCAATGGACTAATTGGCTGTTTGGCACTTATTTCCTCATAAGTCCATTACAAATTAGAAAGATTGACTTTGCAAAACAGGGAAGAGCCATTCTTCAGTCAAGAATGAATAAAAAGCCAGTCTTCTTATCTATAATATTCAACAAACTAGTTCAAGAGATTATCTACTTAAATTTTGATGTCTCCATCTGCTTAGCCACCAAAGCCAGGAACCTGAAGATCATCTTAGATGTCTTCTTTCCTCCTCATCCTCTCATTACCTGCAGCCTTGCTTCTATAATTAATCACCTCGTTTTCGTGTTTTTAATCTATTAAAAAATCTTCAAATATACATTGAGTTTCTCTTCATGCATTCGAAGAAACTCCCCAGCTTCAGGTATTCTTCATTTCTCATTTGAAATATTTCAACTGCTTCTAAGTCAACTTTCTGCCCCTCGGCTTTGGCTCAAGTCCCTCTCCCACATGACTGCCTGCGACCTACTTGAAAAGCAAATCTGATAAGTTTCTACCCCTGACCAACTGGCTTGAATGGTTACTTATGGTCTAAGTATCAGTTAGTGGCCCTCTGTGACCCTGCCCTTATCATTCCAACTTACTTCATAGCCTGTTGATTTCATAGTTTCTGTTTCAGTAATACTGAACTATTTTATGTATTTTCCTTTTCAGGTCATACTGTGTGATGAGTTTGTAATTTTGCTTATAATGGTCTACTCTACATAACTCTTACCCATCCTTCAAAGATAATCTCAGGTAGCATCTCTCCAGGAAGCCCTCCATGATTCATCAGGCTGGGCTAGGTGAGATCTCCTTGGATTCCCAAAGATCCTGGTACACACCTCATCCAGTTATTTACTGCACTGTATTGACAAGATGTACTCTCTCCCACCAATTAGATGGAAAATGTCTCAAAGTCAGGGATTTCTGTTTCATATCCTTAGTACTGTACTTGGATCATCCATAATAAATATTTCATGAGTAAGGTTGAGAAAAATGTGTGCTATAGATGTTCAAGTGTAGTTGAATCAGAGGTTCTCAAGACTGGCTATATATAGGAAACATCTATGGATCTTTTAAAAATACAGACACCAATAGCCCACCCCCATCCATTTAAATCGGAAGCCCTGGGACAGGACACCTGGGCATGTAGACATTTAAAACCTAAGTGATAATGTGCAGGTGAGGCTAGGAAGCAATAGAGAGATGATCACTGGGCAAAGATTGAGTGAATGGTATGCTAGAGACAGATGGAAATGTTGATGAGTAAGGCACTTTCATTCATGCAATTCTATGAGATGATTGCTGGAATTATGTTTATTATTGGTTAATTTCCTCAAGGTATTCCTCATACATTATAAAGGTGTTTTGTTTTGTTTTGTTTTGTTTTGTTGTTGTTTTACATGCAGGTAACTTAGTTGACCATCCAGGAACCAGACTGTGAAGATCATCTTGAGAGAGCACCCACCCCACACAAAGACACATGTTATTTGTTTAAAATAATGTAAGGAAAATAGCAGCAAGAGAAAGAAAGGGAGGCATGGGTTTTAG
>NW_006432943.1:9819002-9822457 GCF_000325575.1 Pteropus alecto
GGAAAGAAATCTCAAATCTAAATGTTTCCCGATTCTCTTGAAATGCCACATTGTAATATTCAAGCCTATTCTTGTCTCCTTCTTATTTATAGTGATAATGATAATGAGCAGTGGATTTTTAAAAAATAATATCTGTGTCTACTGTAACAGAAAGGTAGTACCACATGTTTATTTTAGAAGCTTTTATAATTACCAGGACTTGGAATAAGTTCTACATGAAATAAGAAAGGCCCGTTTGAGATATTAGTATTTATGGGAGGACTAACTGACTCTAGCTTATAAGTTTCCCATTAACAGTGCTTTCTAAGAAAAGGAATAAGTTGTGAAGAGCAACACAAATACAGTAAAATATGGAAAGGAACTCCTTTTAAAATGACCACCTAAGTGTTGGGGGAAAAATACCCTAGAGTCTTGCAATCTCAAAACTAACATTCAAACTCTCAATCTGTTTGATTAAAAAACTTTAATAAGCTATAAAATAAATACACTTCCATTAAATATTAAATAAATTATTTACAACTTGAAAAAATACTTTTTCTCTCTATGCATCTTTATGTACAGAAATAAGACTTAGCACAAAAAATGACAATTGAAAGTTTTAAACAATCAGAACAAAAAGGTTCTGGTTTCGTAAGATCCACTGAAAAGAGGAACCAGCTCATCACTCATAGTTGTGACTTGGCAGTGACTTGGATCTGATACCCTGTACAAAAATAAAATAAAGTGTTAGAAGCTCAATTCCAATATAACTTTAAGAAAATGTCAAAGAATAATTAAGAATCAGAATTTCTGTCAATTTTTTTTCTAGGATGTCTTATGAAAAATGCTGTTTTTCAGAGACAAACTATCGCTTTGTGAATTCCCCTTTCACATCTCCTTCGGTTCCATGCCTACTTAGAAGACTGCATATGCTCAAACCTGTTTCATCAAATTCTGCTTTAAAAAAAAGCAACAGTACTCACGATAAATGATTTCCACAACCAAATTTATGCAGTGGACATAATTAAAAACAAAGATTAAGTGTCTTAGTGTATTTGTGTTATACAGTTAATTTAGGATAATTAGTACTGAGGGCATAATAATAGTAGCCACCAGTTAATAAGCAGCCACTATGTGCTGGCACAGCATATTCTTTTTCCTAAAACCAGCTGGGATCTACTCTGAGAAATCTCGGTTGCGCTAAGTAACCAAAAATCTACCCTTATTCATGTTGGTGGTCTTAGCTTCAGCACATTAAGCCCATATATTAATAAATTTTGATGCAATAAGTACTGAGTATAGCACTGGCATGGATAATTACCCATTTCATGAGGTTTTGAGCTAATTCTATAATAGGCTCAGAACATAATACCTGCGCTTAACCCATGCTAAATGTACTGGTTCTGCAAGCATCTAGAGTGGTAATTAAATATGGAAATACTAATTTAGTCAATTTAGGATTTGGCTTAGGACTATGCATATTTAATAAGCATCGCAAGTAATTCTTAACCCATTGAAGGTAGGAAATCAATGACTTAAGGATGTGACATCTTTCCTGAATGTCTGAGGAAATGGGGTTCCTTCTTATGACCAATTTTAAATTTGTCCTTGAGCTCTTTGCCTCCCTCTTCCTCTGGATGTTTGCTTCATTAGCTGTTCATTTTGTTATCAATTAAGTATCCCTCTGCATATCTGCTTACTTTCTCCTTACAACATGCTCAACTCTCTCTTTACAAATAATTAAAAACAAAAACTACAATATATACTCTAACTGAACTCCCTCAAATTTGTACCTCTTCTCCCTTCCTACTTCCTTTCTGTAGAAGGATGTTCAATGTACTGTCTCTACCTCAAATCTGTAGTGCAAGCTTTCTGACTTTGGCTTACCCCAAGTGAGTGCAACCTATCATTCCATCTTATCTCCCCCAACACCCATTTGAAACAGACCATTTTTGACAAGTTTCAAAAATTATCTAGTGCCTCTCACAGTATTAATCTTCCTCTCATAATTGCTTGTCCCAATCTCATCAGTCCTTTGAGGCTCACTTTCAATGCCACCCAGTATATCCATCCTTTCCTACTGTCTAAACGCCTTTCATTGGATACTTGCTATCTTTCATTAGAAACTCCTCATATTCCATTGGTTTCTTCCTTATGACACATATTTTACTTCCTTTAGTATTCTGGTTCCTTACCTTATTTTCTAAACTAAACTAAACTAAACTAAACTAAACTAAACTAAACTAAACTAAACTAAACTAAAACTAAACTAAACTAAACTAAACTAAATTAACTAAACTAAAAAACAACACACAGAAGAGGATGTCTATGTCTCCCTCATCTTTAAACCCCTTATAATATAGTCCTTTCTCAATATTAAACTTCATCTCATGCTCAAAGAATAACACTTTAATGTAGCCAGTGTTCACAGTGTATCCATAATTAAGAACACTTACTTTCCTCATTTCTCTTGAGATAATGGATGCTATATTTTTCATAATTATAGGATATGAGCTAAAGATATCTTTTAAAACACAAACCTGTAATACTATCTTCATTATGCTATGGCTTGTGCATTTCCATTTTCTTGTCGAAGTTTCTTTCGTTCTTCAGCTTCTCCTTCATAGTCCCTGAAGTTTCGTTTTCGAAGCCTTCAGAGAACAAAATATGCTACTGTCATCAAAGTTCTATTCATCCATGTATTAGGGTTTTCATGAATACAGGGAATTCCTTTTTGTGAGTCCTTATAGATCATTATCCACTGTACTCTATGCCAAATCAAAACCCAAACCTAGTTGTAAAATATTACCAATTTTTTTTAAGGAGATGTTTATGGTGACTTTATATCAACATATTTCCAGAGTATTAATATTTAAATAAATGTGCCTTAAGATGCAAATTTTCAGAAGGCATGGAACACATCAATATGTTTTTATTTTTCAAAATCTAGCAGAGTATATGCACAAATGGAGGCAGAAGATAGTATAGTTTTACCATAGAAGGACTTCATGTTTGAACAAACTAATTTAAATGATTAGAATTTTTTAAAACAGGCTTACAAAATAAGTTGAGCTTTATTTTTAAATATCATACTTCCTTCTAGTTTTATTTATTGCTGCTTTTTATTTTAAAAAACTCAATAATAAAAAAATAAAAAATTAAATTAAAAACTCAATGATTTAAAAATGTCTTGGTGTTGTAGAAACAATTTTTTAGTAGGTCTTCAATCCACCTACTAAATGTTATTATTAAATCATAAGAACTTTTGTTGTGATGCATAGGAAAAAATTCACTTCAAAAATGAAAGAACACCAATTGTGGCTTAGGCTAGTGTTTTTTATGTGTTTCAAATACAAGGAGAATATAGGAGAAAGGGTGAAAAGTCACTGCTTAGTTTTAAGAGTGCCGACATGACAAAGTTTTCCATGATTTTCCAAAGAATTAAATATTTCAACTTGGAGATATCTATCTATCTA
>NW_006432943.1:9822651-9848416 GCF_000325575.1 Pteropus alecto
ATCCTATGTCAAAGAATAATGGCTTGTCTGATGTATCTTTCCTGAACACATTTGCATTAATCTGGCTTGAGGTATTTAACAGGTCAAAATAATTTCTGGGGTATGTGAAGCAAATTTAAACTACAGATCAAACTTTATGTGCATCATAAAACAGTTTTTTACATGCCATTTTATCATTATCTGATCTGCATTTAAAATAATAGTAAACAATGGCAGAAGATAACCCCTTGTTTCCTGAATGGCAAGTGTGGTAGATCATGTACACAATCCAGTTGTTAAAGTAATTTACCAAGACCTAAAATTAGAATAATGAGTCTATTGCTTTTTCCAAACTCTAGTAGCACATGAGTCATTATAGAGCCATTCCCTCCCTCCCCCAATTTCCTTAATTCACTGACTTCTGTTTGACAGACAATGCCATTTTGACATACCCACCAGTGTCTACAAGCTGGAACAGCCTAGTTCTGACATTCATTGGTCATGAAATGAAGTATGTGATCTGTTATTATGAGCATAGGGAAGATATTGCAGGAATGAAACAGTAATAGAGTTGTCCCTGCTTCCTACGCCATATCGTATGGAGGAAATGTGTGTGATTTTTTTTTTTTTTGAGTTCTCATATTGCATGTGACAATAACAAAATAGGCATAAGCTCTAAGTAAATCAGTACCATGCTATGAAATTCCTAATTCAGAATTTTGCATTCTAATAGGGCAGAAGACATATCTTTTATGGGCTCCTGTTCTGAAGCTCTTTGTGTCAGTATCTCTGACAACCAGCCCTTAATTAGCTTCTGGGAGGCTTGCTTAAGCTTGATATTCATAATAGATAGCAATACTCTGAGACATGAGAAGAAATATGACATGAAAAAAAACATTTTTTAAGTTCAAAAAATTTCTAGATTCTCTAAAAAAGGGCTTTATGTATTAAACTTCAGTGACCAAAATAATATAAATTTGGACCATATTCCGTGACCTTTGTCAATGAAGTGTAACGATGTGACCAAAGACCACATGCCACCAATAGAATAATTCATCTAAGACATGACAGTACGTTGTGACGGAAATACTAAAAACAAATTAACCTAGTGTTATTTTGTGAAGAATTTTTAATTATGCCATACTTACTGAATTGTAATGATAACAGCAATAGCTGTGAAGCTCACAGCTAAGACAAAGGCAGCTATGGCTGCTAACGTAATTTTCGATAAATTACCATCAACCATGCTGTGAGTCTTCATGGACTTTTCTCCACACCGTTCACCAAAGTAATCCTGATGACAGCTGTAAACAACCCATATTCCAAAATTATAATAACTGAAAACATTTTGTATATTTTAAGCTTACTTTCCAAGTCACAGCCATTTAATTCTAACATTTAAACAGAATCAAAATCACGAGACATAGAATGCATTCGAGTCAAAGATCAATTCGTATAAGAAGAAGCGATTAGTTTGGTGTGATACTCTAGGAAGACACAAATTATTTGGGCTCCTTTTATGACCAACTGTTGAATTCAGTGACTTGTTATGCAGCTAATACATTTCACTATCATTTCATGTGCTAGCAGCTTTTTGGTGGTAAGAAGAATAGAACATTATGTGAAAAGTATCTGTAGTCCTTTGTTAAAAAGAGGTTTTGTAAAATACATACTGTAAAATGATGGTTTATACCAGGGGTCAGCAAACTACAGCCCCCTGGGTCGAATCTGATGATTTGCCAAGTTTTTTACAGTGTGAAGCCTAGAATGGTTTTTACATTTTTAAATGGTTAAATTTTAATCGGTTACATTTTAACCAGTTATATAAGTATACACATAATCTTGACCCAGGAAGCCTAAAATATTTAGTATCTGGTCCTTTAAGTAAAAGGTTTGCAGACCTTTGGTTTATACATTGGAAAAATAAATGGTTTTCTGCAGCTGAGAATTTTAACGTGGTATTAGAAATACGGAATTCTACATAATTAAGGAAAACTTACGTGCACGATATTATTTTCAGATGCTCCAAATATTTGCAATCTCCGTGAATGCAGAAATTTTGAAACTCTGCATCACATGGATTTTTCTTCTTTCTGTTTCTTCTATTTTTTCCATTTTTGCTTCCTTTTTTCTTTCTTTTGGACTTATCTGAAGTCTTTTCACTTTCTGTTTTATTTTTCTTCGGTTTAACTACCTGTTCAACTAAAATTGAAAAAAAAAATTGTTGACAGCAGTCTCTCTTCATCTTGAATATCATTTTGGAGACATGAGAGAAAGAAGTCCTAGCAGTGAGAGCTCATGGAGATAATCACCATATTTGTCTCATTATTAACTCAGCTTATATACAATAAGTGGGCAAAGAGAGTATCTGTATTGTTTAGCACTTAAAAATCTGAATTTCTCTATTATTTTATTAGCTAAGAAACATTTTGAATTTACTTCTATCAGTATTATTATTATTAATATGAGTTACCTGTCTCAGAAAATCCATAAAATATTTTAAACATGTCTTGAATTTCTAATATATACCAAGTTCTTGGTAATAAGAATTAATTAAATTAAACTCAAATCACATTTGAATGTATTGTTACTGAAATGAAATAGATGAGGACACCGAAGTTGAGTGAAGTAAACCAGTTACTTGTCCTAGGACATACGGCTAGAAAATGGCAGTGCTGGCTTCTTAAAGTCTGTTATTTCCCCCACTTTATTATGTTTTCTCTTGGACAAGGTCAATGTCATTAGTTAAAGTGGGATGTGGGCATATTTGTGGATTTTATTTACTCATATTGGTCTAGTGCTCACCACCATAATTGAGAATTACTGTGTATTACTTGAGGGTGGAAAAAATTGAGACTTACACATTAGAGTTAGTTTTCTTCAACTCTCAGATTATAACATATTATAATTAATTGATATTCTTTAGGGGATTCATTTATGTGATCAATCTATTTGAAAATATAGGAGACAGATATATTTAAACTTGATACTTTAGAGATTCATCATAATTTTTTAGATCCACAGAAACATTTGTTCAATATAATAGTTATGCAGGGTATATTTTACCACATGCTAAATATAGGAAGGGGGAGTTTCCACCTTAGAGTTATGCATTTTGTTATACTAATTCTTGAATAAGTTAATCTGAACAAGTAATTAGCAAACAGCCTGGTGAAATGAAGGAAATATTATAATGGCATAATCCCATTAGTCATAATAATCCTGTAGCATCCATTAAACAGAAAACATTAGAAACACAGGGAAGGGTATCCAAGATAGAACCCTCTGATTAAGGAAAGAACAAATAAATATTATGACTATTTTAGCAAGTTATTATAACATTAACAGTAGTCCAATTAGGAGTAATGTTTAACAGAGGGGTATGCAATTTTTATGTTGACGCTTTCCTCTAATGATAAAAAAAAAGTACCACAAGTTAGAATAAGTCCACCAATAGAAACATTTTAAATGGCTATTACTGAAATTTATCAGACATATTACAAAGTTTAGACAGAGTCAAATAGTCACTACACTGATGTGCTACACTAGACATTAACCCCATGGGCTTTATAGCTATTCAAAGAAATTCGACCAACATTTTCACCTTACTTCACAATGCATTGCAATTTTAAGCACTAGCCATTTTCACCACTAACAATTTATTTGGCCTTTTGAAATGTTAACAACTTGAAACACCTTTAAGAGAATAGTTTTGAGAATCTTGACCATCTAATCATTCTTCCAAAAGTAAGAATTATAATGGATCCTTTCCCCACATTACGTAATAGCATAATTTCCAAAGCAAGGAAGTAATGTGGTGCGTTCACTTAAGCTTTTCCCACCTGCTACTTAACCTCCAGTCACTGTCACTATGGTATTACCTGCTCTCCCTTCACTAGTTCTGGGAGCCACTCAGAGGAGGAGGAATCAGGAACACTAAGGCCAGGAGAGAAGAGGCCTCATGTCCTGCCTCCATAACGATGCTACTAGGATATTTAGATCTGATTTACAGATGACCTCATCTGCCCTCAAACTCCAAAGTAATATGAGGGCACTGAACAGTACTTACCTTTTACTTTGATACCCTCAGAAAACAACATGAGAACAAAACTATGGGTCACTATTATTGAAATGACAAATAGGATTTGAGGCTAAATTGTAATTTAGCAATATATAATCCATTAATATTTCCAGAAGGATTATTATTATGTTTCTCAACACCTAGTACTTACAGCTGAAGCCCAATTGCTCCTTTCCCATTCCTTCCTTCTGTTCCTCTACTTGTGTTAGAACACATTTTAGGGAAGAGTGGTGGTGGGGAGTGGATACAGAAGTTGAGACACAGAGTAGATAGGACTGGTTGGTGTCTATGTCTGTCTCTCAGAATGAAGGTCATGCGGACAGTGGGAAAAAGCATAGCATCTGGAATCAGGGATTGGATTTCTCCTTCTGGCTGTGAACCTTGGGCAGAACATTTAACCTTTTTGTGCTTCAGTTATCACACCTGTAAAACAATTCCTACTTCATGAAGTTGTTGTGAAGATTAGACATAATAGACATAAAATATTTGTTAGCCCTCCAGACATATAGGATGTGCCACATATAGCTCTTTTCATCTCAGTTTGTAGCCTACCTACCAGGGTATACACCAGATATACACACCAGAAAGCCACTGGAAGATCTGAGGAGTGGCTTTGCTTTTAAAGCAGCTTTGCTCGCACAAACACACATCATAAGGCTACATTTTCATCTTGTCCTCTACTCACCTCTGACTGAATCATCTACGATATAGCCAGATATTTGTGGTTCATTATCATACTCTTCTTCATAGTCATAGTCGATCCCTGAGGACAGTTTGCTAGCAGAAGGCATCTCACTCACAGGGGAAATCTCGCTTCCTGAGGACATCCCACCTCTTGAGGTAACTTCAAATTCATTAGCATAGTCTCCGGAAAACGGTTCCCCTTTCCCAGAGTAGGTGTCATTGACGTCCAGTCCAGCAGCATAATGAGCTATGGGAGAAAAGAACAAGAAATAAGGTAGAGTGCCTTTCTCACCAGTCAGCTGCAATTCAGGAGAAATGTTTATCTTCTGATATCAAAGCAGTTATTGCATATATGCTATTGTTTATGATTGAGTCACTTATGAAAGCAACTTCACATTTTGCCAACAAGCAAACTCATCTGTTCCAATTACAGAGCTTCTTTCATCAAGGTTTTCTTTTCCATAGATACTCTACATTAATTTATACATCAAAAAATACTGCCAAATAGGCAAATTAACCTAATATACATACTTACTTAACAGGTATTGTCTAAATGATCGCGTCATTTCACATACCAAATGCATCTGTTTGCTAGTATGCCACCTGTTCCATTATATCTAGAACCATAGACAGGTTCTAGATATAAATATCAGATTTTCTTAACACATGCTCACATTTAAAGAAGGCTATGTATATAAAATATAAAAAGTAATATAAATGGTGGTTAATAATAGTAATTACTATCGTTATTGTTTCATTATTATGTTCTTACATAGGATAAACAAAACAAAACAAAACTGGAGCATAGTTAAGATTTGGAGCCCAGAGTTTCAGGCCCCTGCTTTACCCTTTGGATCTCAATAAAACAGTCAGAGAGGTGCTTTTAATTTCTCCCTGGGAGGACGCCAAGCCCTCTAGGAAGGTAAAAACAAAATCAGTAGACAGAAGAGTTAGAGAATTTAGGCAGGAGGCAGCACTCCTGGGTGCAGGACTCAACGACCTCGGTTCCTTTACCTGTAAAGCGAAGGGCTTGGATCACATGATCTCTAAGGGCTCCTTCGGCCGGACTCAAGTTAAGAGTACGGGGGTTCTCCAGCACCCTCTTCCTGGCCTTGAACATCTGGGACACCTGCCCGCTTTTCTCTTCCTCCCAGGGAGTAATCATGAGGAGGGAGCTACCGTGAGCACCTCCCGCGGAACAGAGTTGGGGGCGCCGAAGGGCAGTTTTTGGAGAAGCAGCAGCAAAATTCAAGAGGCGGCAGCTTTCGCCCGCAGTGGGAGAAGCGCCCCGCAGCTCAGAGCCGGGATGTCCTCACCTGAGGCGAGGATCAGGAGCGACAGCACCACGGGCGCCAGCGGCAGCGGCGGGGCTCTCATTGGTCCCTCGGCGCGGCGGCGTCGCGGTCTCTGGGGCAACTCGGCGGGGAGCTGCGGCTGGAGGAGGAGGCG
Organism: Pteropus alecto; assembly: GCF_000325575.1. NCBI lineage: Eukaryota > Metazoa > Chordata > Mammalia > Chiroptera > Pteropodidae > Pteropus > Pteropus alecto. Next base: position 9,828,845 of record NW_006432943.1, read on the forward strand.
GTGGAAGACAAGGGCCAAGGCCGAATGAGCCGCTGTGCTCGCCGGCCCGGCCGGGCTCGGGCGCCGAGCGCAGCTCAGGGAACTCGCTTCGGGATCTCTGGCTTCTGACTCCCGCGCAGGGGGAACAAGGCGTGAGAACATTCCGAAGGTGCGGCGCTCACCTGCTGCTTTATAGGGCGGGCGGGGACCGAGGCATCGCCCGTGACGTCACGGCCACCGCCGTGGGTGGAGGAGGCCGCCGCCCCAGAAGAGGTTACTACCCCAAAACCATACACGGAGGGCAGACACCCCGCCTCCCTCGAGCCTACGTAGAGAGCCACTGGGAGGAAATGGAAATTAAACCCCAAGCTGCAAGCCTGAAAAATACGAGATCCATAATTTCGGGTGGGAGTGGTGTTTGGGACCTAGTATCTGACAGGCAGTCCCAATTTTTCAAACTCTGTAAAGCACCTCCATACACTTGGGTTGATTTTAATATTACAACAGACAGGGATTAATTAGAAAAGTTCCATATTAATATGTAAAAGTACTTTAAGACCAAGAGTGACGTAATGATAGCCCAATGTCTTTAACAAGGATGAATGAAATTCATTAAATGACCAGAGAAAACACAGCTCCTCACGAGGAGCTTCTTTATTTTTGATGGGCCTATATCTCAACCAAGGGCCCTTTCCCATCCACTATTATGAAATGGCCACAATTTCAAACCATCTTCTTTCCCATTTTTTTAGGTGACCTCATCAAAATTAATATTTATTGACCATTTACTATTGCCGAACTACACACTTAAAATATTGTTACACCATCTCAGTCAATAACCTTGTTCAGTAAGTATCATCTTCACTATTTTATAGAGAGGACAAATTGCAGCTTTACAAAGCAAGGACTTGACATATCTGATTATGGCAGAAGCTAGATGGATTTAAATTTAAGTCGACTTATAAAATCTCTTTCCTCTCCGATAAAGGAATTTAGACTAAACTGATGTTTGAAAAGAGAGTTTCGGGGGAGAACAATACTTAGCATAAAGGAACACTCTCTGCTGGATGAAGGGTGATGCCCAAGACCGTGCCTTTCAAAACCGGTGATAAAGGGGCCAGCTTTCAAGGCTCGCTTAAAACCTAGGAGGGTTCTAATCCTGACGAGTAGATAAAATGAACAGGAGGGAACTGTTTAATATAACTAACCTTGATGTAGAAACAACTCCAGAACTAGATTTTTCTTAACTTGAGGAAGAAGAAAAAAAGTACTGTTCTAAGTGTTTCCTTGTCCTGAAGATACATATCTCTTCCCTGACTGAGTAAAGCAGCCTTTCTAGCAATGTGGGTCACCAAGCTTCTGTCCTAATTCTAGGAACCTTTTTTAAAAAATTTATTTTAATATTATTATTATTATTATAGGCAAGGCAACCCTTGATTGACTTCAGAGATTGCAAGGACTTTGTCAGCTTACAATCCCTTATTATTATTTTTTTATTACTTTTTAAGCCTACAGCACCTGGTCTTCTTAGGTGATCTCTCATTCAAGTACTAATAGGTGGTCTCTCATTCAAGTACTAATCAGGCCTGACCCTGCTTAGCTTCCAAGATCAGACAGGATAAGGCTTGTTTAAGGTAGCATGGCCGTAGACTATGAAACTTTTTAAAAGCTACTTACTTTTAATGGCATATCATAGTGAGTAGTGTAAATAATACCATTGATTTAGTCGGATGAAATAAACAGTCATGATTCATGCCGTCTCTCTTATTCAGCGTTTGTTGAGAGCATATTTTGTGTAATCCACTGATTTTTTTTATGTGTGTGGGGAGAGGGGAATGGGGACGGTAAACAGGGAGATAAAATGATGACTAGCTCTCTGCTGTCCGGGAGTTCAGTGTGCTGTGGGCCAGATATATAGAAAACGAATTCTGTTATATCAGATGATAAAGATTCAGAGTACCATGGAAAACAAAGATGCACTTCAATTTTGCCCATATATCATGGAAAGCAATGTGCAAAGATGAAGAGACCACTCACTGGTGTTCTCAGCAGAAAATTTAAATGGAAAGAATACCTGATGACAAGGTACGACCAAGAATGGAAAATAAAACTAGAAAGGTGGCAATGCCCATTCGAGGATGAAGTAGGGGCCTGCATCGTCATCTTTTTTGATGGATGAGGCGATTGTGATTCAGAGATATTCAGAGCCTTCCCCGCAGATTTCAAAAGATGGTGATTTTGTTTGTTTGGAGTTCAGGCTGTCAGCCTACACTTTTGTATTTTTCTGCTCTCAGATTTTCATTTTGTTCTCATCCTGTTCTTCCCTTTTCTTACTCTTTCTGTCATCAGAAATGTTTAATTTGTTTGAAATCAAAGTGGGCTCTTTACATTGAGAATTGCTTTGTCTTTTTCCAATTGGAAATTTAGAGGGTAATAATTTACGTTAGTGTGGAATATAACATAGCGTCATAAGGGCACAATAGCTAGTGCTTAGTATGAACTTTAGAGTTAAACCAATTAGATTTTAATACACAAATTCCACCACATACTAAGTCACTTAATATTGAAAGATTTGGATTTCTCATCTGAAAATAGGAATAAAGGTACCTACCTGCTGCCAAGCAGATCAAATGAGATAAGATACATAAACAAGTAGCATATAGTGAGTGCTCAAGAAATGGTACTATTATTACTAAGCACGATATTATGATACATTATAATAACCTCATTAAAGAATTAAGTAACTCTTATAAATGGAGCTACTCACAGAGCAAGTGAAATAATCTTCGATATTTTTCAACCATGAACTTTGTACCTACTTCACATTAAGACTAACCATTTTGAACATTTTATGGTGCATCATAGTATAACATGGGGTATCATCATAATTGAATCACAATGGCATTACCCCTTGGTGACTCATGGCATTCTGGAATATATTCATGAGAAGCAACCCAACCCCATGTAAGTGTGGGATTCTTTACATTCTGTATGTTAAGCTGAGATAAAGAGGAACAATTTCAAGAAATTCAAGTAAAGAAGTAACTCACCTAGTTTGAAGTTAAAGGCAGCCCTGAGGGCAAATACTCCTAGCCAACCACTTATTTTGGTGCCTAGTATCTGGTTCCTGATAATATTTTATACATGTTGTGGAAACAAACTGACTTTGACTCTGCTAAAAGGTGTGCTACAGAACCAAAAGTGTGATTACATGTTTGTTATATAATTGATCTTGAGTTTTTACAGATAGTGCCAAAGTCTGAGAAAGTGTTACATTATGGTCATTTTTATGAATTAATACATAAAGCTCCAAACTAAAATTAAGAAATTTTCTAATGTATAAGTAACATTTCCTATGTTCTTAGCAATTGCTTTAGCTCCATTTAAATGTCTATAATTTTTTACTTTTCACCTTGGAATTTATCTATGCTAAAGAATATACGATTTCTAGTTCCTTTAAAAAGAGGCCTACATGAACTTGATTGTTAGGTATCTTGACATACTAACAAAATATACTTATTTACCCTTAATACCCTTAGCATGATGGCTTTTACAGAACAAGGACTAGCAGATGAGGCTGAAGGCAGTGGATAATTTGATACAATGGAAACTAAGTAAATGTAATATGCAATTAACTACATTCACACACACAAAAATGAATCCTCTAGGTAGTTCATTTACTCATCGAGTATATTTGGAGAACTAGATAATCTAGGCACTAGATAAACTAGATAATCTAGGAATAGAACTTTGAAAAAGTCATAATGTCCCTTTTTTAAGGACCTTATATTCTAACTAAGGAGAACACATAATAAGGAAGAAACAATATATAAAATAATTTTCAATAGTAAGAAGTGCTAGAAAAGAAATAAAATATATGATATAAAGGAGTTGGAATGGTGAAGGAAGATGATAAAAAGAAATGCAGGATAGTCCCTCCACTTAAGTAATTCACAGGATAAACAGATGGCAGGATAAAACAGAGAAGATTATCCTATTGAACAATAATAACAGTGTGGAAAAACCAAGATAGGCATGGACAAGAATGAAGGCTAAATAAGTATAGACAAGAAGAATGAGGGATGCTGAACAGACTACAGACTAGAATTGAGCCCTGAAAATGTAGAGGATTTTAGGAGACTGTAGAAGAATTCATTTTATAACTTTCTAAAATACCCATCTTAGTACTGCTAGACAAGAGTTCTCTTTAGCTGACCAAAGGTTAGCTCATCGGAATCGCTTGAGAACCTTTTCAAAATGTACACTCTATTCTCGTCACTTGATTCGGTAAGTTTGGTGTGGGCTCTGGGTCTGTGTATTTTTTAAAAAAGAACTTTCAAGAAAATTCTTATGTACACCTTTGATTAAGAACTACTCCACTAGGGGATACATGGGTGAAAAAAGTCAAGGTATATGCAAGGAGATTATAAACTGGTGGGCTTGCACATTCATGTAGACGGAAGATTTGTTGGAAATATGAAAGATGGAGAAATGAATTTCAACAAGAAGTGTGTGAGTTAGTGTGTTAAAGAGATTTACCTCTAAGATACTTATGTTACAAACTGATTCAAATATTATTCCTTTAAATAGGGAACTACTTTAGTGTAATAATTATATGTCTTTATATATGAAATAGAGAAAATCCACTTTGCACTTAGTTCTTCAGGAACCAATTTATCACATAAATAGAATCAGATTTACACTGAATTATTGTTGGTCTTCCCTAAGTCCATTCTGAATGTTAAGACCAGAAAATAGGATGTCTGCAACCATCAGACACTGAATTAGAAAGCATGTCAAATTTTGGTATGCTATTAATTCTTTATAAAATTAAGATTTCAGGATAAGATTTAGCATTGTATTGTTTCAGAAAAATAATATATTGAAGTCAAATGGTTGAAATGGTCAGAGTCCTTTGAAAGATTTTTACAAACTACCAATTATAGTCATTAAAAAATTATATCTTTGATATTTAATTATTTCCAAAAACTTAATCCTTCTTTAATGCATTTCTACTTTCTTTATTTTCTTGCAATTTATTTTGTAATTTATCACTTCAGTTACTATACGGTCAATATTGTATGATGACCACTTTTCAAAGTGGCTGAAGTCTTCTATTTACCTTTTTTTTACTTAAAAATTTATAATATATGCATACTACTGAGAATTAAATGATTCTCTTATTAATGTTTCTCATTTGATATGTTTCTATTTTGAGGTTAGATAGTCTCTTTAAACATTCACGTATTTTTAGCAAAGCTAAGCTAAATTATATTTACATTTTGTTGTATTTTCCCATGGACACAGCAGGATTTTATTTCTGAGTTCAATGAGTATAGCAGTTTTTAAATATCATAAGTGAATAAATTACTAATTTCTTAATAGACCACTCCTGTATATTCTGTCCTAGGTAGGAACAGGTCGAACCACCAAGAAACTGGTCTTTGTATCTCATACTTCCCAAAGCTTTCTGAATGTGTGAGCTGAAATTATATGGCCAGAGTAAAAAAAAAAAAAAAAATGTATTTGTAAATTAATGTGAAAAATATAGACACATGCAGAACTCATAGAAAAAGAAGAATTGAAAATATAGAATTATAAATTTTATAAGCATCAGGTGTATCTCTCAATATTCTTCCTGAAATCAATATTTTGTCTTAAACCTGGATTTATATATTTCCAAGTGATTTTGCCATTTGCAGAAGATGTAATTTCATTCCTAGATTTCTTTTCTTCCATAGAAATTCCAAAAATAATTAGTTTGGGTCACTTCTCAAGATAACAAAAATGTTAGTGAGATACTCAATATCAAATTGCTGGAGAATTTTGGGATTCTCAAGAACTAATTTGTGTGATAGAAGTTTTCAGCAGTACAATTGGCCCGAGCAAATCCTGATACATTGGTGAGGGGTGAAGGTTGCTACTTACATGATAGGAAAAAATTGTAAAGGGCTTTTTTAGTGGAAATATAAATTTGATCAAATGTTCCCATCTCAAAAATGACATTTACTAAAATTCTTATAGTTATTAAAATAGAAACTTTAAAAATATATCTTGCCCCAAATTATATCTTTGAAAAAATTATGTAATTTGCATGCTGAAAAGTTATTTTAACTTTCAGATAACTAAGGATATTTAAAAATTCTATGTTAAATTTTATGTTTCTAAATTTGCCTAATTTGGGTATTTCAAGATATGCCTATTTTAATTTGTAAAATATGCTTTATTTTCATTATCCTTATGACAATATTGAAATCTGCACAAAATAATTAGTTTCTGGAATTTTTCTAGGGAAAATTAAAAGTGCATATTTCTGCATTCATAGATTTTGGGTGTTATCTCTATCTCTCTCTCACACACACACACACACACACACACAAGAGGAAAGAAAAAATAGTATAAGAGCAAGTTCTACATTTTAAAAAATTCATTATTTTTAAAAGTAAAACAAAGAAAGAAATATGGACATATATTTATTAATATTTTCATAAATGTATGATACCTGATATGTAAAAAATTAACAAAAGTGTATACAGTATGAAACTTTTAATGTATTTACAAATATTTATGTACATAGATAAATATGTATATATAGATATATATGTATATATAGATATACATATGTATATATAGATATATAGATCTATATATCTCTATATACATATATACATATGTATATAGAGATATATATATAGCTATATATAGAAATATTTTGAAAGGATAAAAATTCACAATGTTTATTTTTGGTTGAAGAATCAATTGCTTATCTCTATGTCCTAATATGTGTACAAAGATTGTGTCTTCTATTTTTTTAATTTAAAAACTCTAATCTACGCAAGATGATTTCTCAAGCAAACTGATTTTGTCATGATTTCTATAATCAATTATATCATTTTTTCCAATGAGGATGCAATTGTGAAAGAAAATGATCATCTGAGTCATCTGCTTTCCCCTATCCTTTCGTACCCTTGTACAGTTGCTCTCAACATCTGTGCTGTTTTTTGCAGTGTACTGTAAGAAGTAGGTAGATGTAGGGAAGATTAAGGCATCTGAGGTTGAGACTCTTGGATTTAGTATAGCTCTTCCCTTTACCAGCTGGGGTAAATTATTAAATGCTTTGTGGCTCTAGGTTTCTCATCTCTAAAAAAAGAGATAATGATAATAACAGTACCAGAGTCAATGGGTGTTTGTGAGGTTTAAATTTGATAATGCATGTAAAACACTTGGAGCAGTATCTGACCTTTCATAATTACTATAAATATCTTATGCATTATTATTATTATTAATATTGATACCAATGAAGAAAACACTAAGGATTTCAATGAAAAAAATTTCTAATGCATATTTGTGGACAGAGATAAATAAGTAAATATTGTTATAATGGATTTCATAATTTGAAAACCTCTGCTTACTGTGATAGATAAGCTTGTAAGAATTCAAACCTTTTTTAGAATGATGAAGGTCACAAGAGTGAGACCTGCTATTAAGGTCTTGTTTCAAATTGCTTGCACCACTGACTCCACAGACATGACATTTCAGATCATTACTTGCTTTTAAACATCTAAATTCTGTATAGAAGATTCCAGTTCTCACTTTTTTTTTTTTTAGCTGTGTGACACTTTCCTACCATGTGATGTTCTCATACCATAATTTTCTACAGAATTAGGCCATTTCTCCTGTTAATACATTGTTAGTGAAATTTCTTTTTCACCATAAACTAACCCAATTGACACTGAAATAAAAGGGAGAGCTATTTTTTTTAATACTAACTACCTTATCAATAATTTTGGCATAAATTCTACTTAATATCCATTCTTATCTCTTTCCTTAGTAACAAAACCTTGATATTATTCTGACTGGTAATGTGCCCAGCTAAAATATAACATTTACTAGGTTTCCTCAAAGATAATGGTGGGCAAGTAACTAAGTTCTGCTAGCGAGTTCTGGTGAACTTAAGTGGAAGTGATGCGTAGAATTTCCTGGAAGGCTTCTTGAAGGGAGCTGATGAAAGTGGGAGCTGCACTTTTATCATGCTTCTCCCTTTACTCCTTTCTAGTTGCTTAAAATATGGACACTTGGCTGCATCTCCAGGAATCATACTGGACCCAACCCTGAATCTGGAAGGCATGTGCTAGAATGGCAGAAGAGAAAGACATGAAGAGCTTGAATCCCTGATTGGAGTTGCCACATCAGCCCTCCAGCTCTTTGCCTTCACACTTTTTTTCACATGAAAAAGAAAAACTTCTACTTTGTTTAAGCCACAGTTGTGTTAGGTTTTCTGATGATTTGGTAATAAGACACCCTGTTGTATTCATTACCCTATTCCCTTTGATTTCAATACCCCGCAGCCAAAAGACCACCAGGAACACAGCTGAACAAGTTGCAGTGAGGAAGAAGGTACACCATGGGGAACCATTGGGTATCTCAGTAAAAGATGAGTGTTGAGTAAGTGTTAGAAGGGACATAGAAGATTTAGATTTGTGTTAGGTGACTTAGGCGAGGGTTGGAGGAACAACATTTTGCTATAGATTGGATACTGTCAGGAAATGGGCATAATTCTATGACTGGGTATCTTAATAAATCTTCTATAGAAAGAGAGAGACCAAAGCTATAATTGTTAAGGAATCAGCAGTCACCTAGTTGGGATAGAAGAGTGTTTGGTCACAGTCGTGGCTTGGACAGCGTTTATGTTTTATCTGTGTTTGGTCATGATTATGAAAGGTCTTTTGCCATAATTCATCATGGCCATGCAGTGGCCTTGTTCAATGTTGATGTTCTGAGAAATTGTTTATGTTCAATAGGAGAACATAAAGGCCAAGGTAATAGTACCAGACTAGCTCCTGGATGTCAGAGGCTGCTTTTTTCTTTCTCATCTGTAAGAATGCTTGGCGCAGGGTAGGGGCTCGATGTTGGTTAAATAAATAGAATGAATTAACAAGTGTTAGTAAACACTTAAACATCCAGTTACTATCTTCATTTCACAATTGCCAAGATAACATTTGAATAAACTTATGTCATTTTTTAAAATAATTTTTTTCATGTAAGAAAACTGTGTAGTAATTAGATTAATATGATTATCAAAGTTAAGTGAAAGAGATATTTGAAAAGCTACTGAGAATGAAAATTAACTATTTCCAACATGGAAAATTTGTAAGAATAGGGGAAGGGATGTAGTCTCTTCATCTGTTCATTACCTTTCATTCCTAGTGCAATTTTGTATGCATTGGATGATCTTAGTAAATAACAGTATGTATTATTGTATACAGGTCCTGAAATAAGAACGAATCCATTATGTTTCTTATTCTGAAAAAAAGGACTCCTAATTTATTGTTAATTCTGAAACCATTAGTTTGGGTTTCCAGTCCTTTTACAGTAACAGGTGTCTCTCATTGAAGGAGTACCTCTAAGTTGTAAATATTATCATATAATTTAGATAACATTTATTGAGTCTATGTTCTAAGAATTTCATAGATTCCACCTCATTTGAGGTAAAACCCTATAAAATGTTACCATTCCAATGTAACAGATAAGAAAATTGAGGGTTCAAATAACTTGCTGCAGGTCACATATTTGATAGAGATGGGATCCGAACTAAGGTCTCTTTGACCTAAAGCCCATGCATTTAGTCACTACTACATATAATGGCTAGCATAGCACTAGACGTACAGTAAATGCTCAACAAATTTTTTAAATGGATATTAATAAACTGAAATACTAATGATACCATAGTGTAAAAGAAACTAGAAATAAATTGACCTCTGAGTTTATAACTAATAGAGAAGAGCAGACATGTGAAATAAAGATAAAAATGCTCATAGGCCTATGATACATTGTTTAAAAAAAAGAAAACTGAAGGACAAATGTATCAATAAAAAGGGAGATTTAAGAAGGCTAAAGTTGGCTCTGTTCATCCCAAACATTTCTAGGAAGGATCCTCTGGCTCAAAGAGTCCATCTCTTTATTCTGGCAGCTGACACATCATTACTGGAAAAAAAAAAAAAAAAAGATATATCCATCTCAATCAGTCTAATGCCATTGCAACCTTCTGACTGAAATGTCTCTTCCTCTCTAGTTGTCCAATATCAGTGCAGGCTAGAAGAAGTCCTATAAGTTGGCACATCAGCAACTATAATTCTCACTGTAAATTACTAAATTGACGTGGATTTCCACCTGCACTCTGTGCAGGTTTGGTTAGACCACCTCTGAAAGTCAACTTTATCCTTTAAGAATGACTGTGGTGGTGTTCTGAACTTGCAAGTTGTTTGTTCATTTATTCAACACCTATTACCTGTTACATATTAGTATGTATTATTTATTACCTGTTATAGCCCAGGTGCTATAGTCCCTAGTGATAAAAAAATGAACAAGACATTGTTTTAAACAGTTTACAGTGCAGAAATAGATTCAGATGACAACTGTAATATAAGTGGCATGATACTAAGGAAATGACATGGTACCAAGATTTACATAGTGTGGGAATGTAGCCTAGACTTAGGAGATTCAACAAGGCTTCCTGGAAGAAATGACGTCTGGGAAGGATGTATTGAACTAGTTAGATGATGAGTAGGTGATTGTGTATATAAGTTTATTGTGAGAGTGGGGGTGAAGGTGAGGAGAACACTAGTGTTTTTGGTAAAGTGGGGAACCTCATTTGCAAAGGCCTATATTTAATCAGGAGCCAGGGACTAGAGAGCTCTATTACCTAGCTGGGCCTCTGTCAGCAGCCTTACAAAGTTTTTATGAAATAAATCTAACTCTTAAAACATACTTGATTTCTCATCTTTATGACAACAAATACTCTTCTTCATTGCCCTCTTTTCTTTGTCACCAGTCATACAGACAGGAAATCAAAGCCCAGGCCGTCAGCGGCACTCCTCTGGACTTGATCCTCTATGACATCATCTTGCTTTGTTTCCTCATGCTTTGACAAAGACTGTTACCTACCAAGAACTGTTGCTGTGCCAGTTCTATTAAACACGAGTCATTCCAGAGAACTTAACATATATAGCACCCTTCATGCATTCAAGTGTTCTCAATATGTGTACAGTTTGCAAATGACACACATTTTAGGGATTTAGAGCCTTTAATATTATTCTGTAAAAATTTGTGGAAGGAACCAAAGAATAAGATTCCACAGTGCAAGCTGAAGATAATATCTTTAAGGATTTCAACATATTGAGACTAGTGTAGAATAAAAGGGAATATTGACATATCCTGCATGCGAAAGTTTAGGTATGTGTCATAGAATGTTGATCTGCCTTCTGCTCAACACAAGGAGTGTCAGTGGTGAAGTAGGAGAATGGGGATGTGGTTGTCTGACATTTCCTAAATCATTAGCATGTTGCCTTGTAGCAACCATGTATTTGTTTTAAGGACACTTTATCTTCAACTTCTTATATACTCAAGATGTCCAAAGCATATCTTGGAAAAAATAAATTCAAATGTTTTGTTTATGAGAGAAAAAAATTTTTAATAAACATAAAAAAACTTATGGAACTGAGCCTACTTAAATTATTTTTAGAATGTCAATAAATAAAAATAACTGACTAGATCACAGAATTTAAAACAAGTTATTTCATTCATTTCATTGTTAAATTTTCAAAGTCATATTTGGACATAATTAAATTAAGAGTAAAAGTGTGCATAAAATAATTTGGAAAGATCTTCTATCTCCATTACCACTTCCTCCAGTGTTATTTCTCAGATGTAATCACTGGTATCCATTTGTTTTTGGTTCTTCTGGTGGTTATTACAACTTTCTATAATTCAGTGGTAGCTCTATTCTTATCAGTTTTAGACATTATTAAATTCCCCCAGTGAAGGAAAAGAAATATAATATCTAACACTGTCTTCCAATTCCATTTGGTTTCCAGTTGTTTGTAAATTATAGTATAGGTCCATTTTTCTTTATTCGGTTGCCTTCATGACTTTAAACAACATACTTAAAACACTCTTTTGAATTTATTGACTTTACATAGAAAATATTGACTCCTTTAAATAAAAAAAAATGGAAATAAATTCACTTTACTCTTTTTCATTTCTTCACTTTTCACTTCTGAATCTCTTTCCAATAGTTATTTTATTACATTAACCTGACTCTATTTCATAACCCTAACATCCTATCCTATTACTATAATTAATGTCATTTTGCTTTTTTATACAAATGATTTAAAAATTGAAAATTAATATATAGAATTTTCAACGTTATAGAACCAACCAATATATTTCATCTGTTGAGAAAAATATCATTTAAATTCTGCTTCTCAAAGGAGGATTTTCTAAGCATCTCTATTAGTTCATCTTAAAGTGTCTTTCTATTTAGTTTCCTTTGCTTCTTGTGGGTTATATTCTCTGCTACTCTTTTTTATACCATGTGTCATTCTCTTTCACGTTCTTCCAAAAATTCCCTAGAGTATCTCCTCAAATAAACTTTTTGCAATAGGGTGTGTGAGCTGTTAATTTTCCAAGTTCTTTTTGCAATAGGGTGTGTGAGCTGTTAATTTTCCAAGTTCTTAAAATGTATTTTCTTTTACATGTGCTTGATAGTTGTCTGTGTATCACATTCTAGTTTCAAATTATAGTCACTACTTCATTATCTTTCAATGCTCAGTGTTGCTGCTGAGAAATTCAACATCATTAGTCTGACTCTCGGTCTTTTTTTCACACACCTTTCACTTATTTCTGTGAACAGTTTTAGGAGTTTTTTCTCAAGGCATATGGTTATGAATTTTAGATATTGTTTTTAAATTAAACAGAAGAGCAACATTCTATTCTCATATGAACTGTTAACACTATCAAGTGTAAGTAAGTTTGAGCTTTCTAGATGTAAGATGTAAATAAGAGAAATTCTAGTGCAATAAATAAGTTTAAAAATAGCAACGATGAAATGCAGAAGGGCAGAATTAAAACTTCTCGATGTATCTTTAAATGGGAAATGTGATATATTTTTTTCCATTTTTATTACCAAATATTCTAAACAAACAAAAATATATTTATAATGTCCAAGTAATTACACAAGAAAAATGTTTAAAAAGAGCACACTTGTGTATCCATTCTCTAGCTTTGGTATAATTGTCACTTGCATGATGTTAAGAAATCTTTTGAGATAGAGACCTAATCAGAAGTGATTTTTTCCCCAAATGATTATTACCTAAACTACTGGCTTTCACATTTACTGTTTTCTTTGACATGTTTCTTAATGCATTTCCATCACAGAGCTTTAATTGACTTTCAAAGAACTTGGCATAAAGAGGAAATATGTGGGATACAAAGAAAGAGCCAGACTTGGTTTTCTATAAACATTCTGTGTACTGTCTGAGTCATAACCATTTTGTTGACTGTTTACTTTCTCTGTTGTCAGCACTCTAGAGCTAACACCAACGACCTGGAAGTGAGTTACATGCTATTCTTAGTTTATTACAACTAGCTCTTGATAACTTGGGGACTCATTATGTACTCTGTGAACTGGGTATTTTCCTTACTGTGGGCTGAAATATGGCCTTGCCCTGAGCATTAGATCCTTTCAAACTTTTATCACAGTGTCAAAGTGTGAATAAAAGGAATAAGAAAAGACTAAATTCAGACTGCAAATTTGATACTGACTTAACTCAAAGATTTGACCAGTCTTCAGTGGGCATAGAATTCTTTACCTCTGTGGTACATTCTAACTGAAAATTCTTTAATATTATTAGAGAGGAAGCTTAAGCTTGTGGTTAAAGTGAAGATAATTACTAGTCAAGAAAAAAGATACCTCGATTCTTGATGAAGAGGATCTAATAATTAGAAAAGCTTATGCTTTTTATTTTTCTTTAATATATACATTTGTCTAAATAATATAGCATATTACTAATAAGTAAGGAAATGCAAATCAAAACTTCAATGAGCTATTACCTCATACTTATTAGAATCTCTGTTATCAAAGAGACAATAGGTAACGAGTGTCATCAAGGATGTGGAGAAAAGATAAGCCTGCACACACTGTTGGTGGGAGGGTAAATTGTTAGAGCCACTATGGAAAACATTATGACGGTTCCTTAGAAACTAAAAATAGAACTACTATATGATCCAGCAATTCAATTTCTGAGTATGTTTCCAAAGTACTTGAAACCATTATCTCAAAGAGATGTCTGCACCCCTTGGCCACTGCTGTATTATTCACAAAAGCCAAGACATGAAAGCTAAGTATCTATTGATGGCTAAATGAATAAAGAAAATGTGAAAAAATATACACACACACAATGGAATATTACTCATACATAAAAAAAGAAGGAAATCCCGCAATCTGAAAAAACATGAATATAACTTGAGTGCATTATGCTAAACGGAATAAGTCAGACAAAGACAAATACTGTACGATCTCACTTATGTGTGGAATTAAGAAAACGGACCTCAGAAACAGAGTAGAATGGTAGTTTCTAAGGGCTGGTGGGTGAAGAAAATCAAAAGATGTTAGTCAAAAGGTTTAAACTTTCAGTTATACAATGAATGAGTTTTGAAGATCTAATGCATGGCAAAGTAAATCAATACAGAATAATTAAATATCAAATAATATTAGCATTATTGAGTAGTGGATAAAAGCCTGGCTTTTGGAGTGACAGCCTGTTTTCAAATCTTGGTATTTCTACTTATTACATATATGAGTTGAAAAGTTACTTAATCTTTGATTGCCTTAATTTACTTGTCTACAAAATGGTGACATTGTTTCTTAATAGATTATTGTGAAGGTTAACTAAAATAACCCATGTAAAGCACTGTGTTTGGCTAATTGTAAGCACACAAACATTATTTTTTTCTTAGATGTTTTTTTTTCTCTTCTTTTGACTGAAACACATTTCTCACTCATTGACTACATTTTATTCAGCATATTAGACACTAATTCCTCTAAGGAAGGTTTCTATGACTTTTGCCCCACATCCAGATTGCACGCCCTTTGTACATATTTCCAATGCACTCTGTATTTTCCCTACCATACTGCAATCCCTCGTGACTGCCATGTGTTCCTAATTGCACTGAGATCTTAATGAGACCAGGGACAATAGTATCCTGATTGAGCCTTCAGTGAAGGACTCTTTATTTCCTTAGGTCTTAGTATACTCCTTAGCACATGAAAGTGCTAAATGAATAATTATTCAATATTTATATAGTTCATTAAAAGTCTTTTTTCATCCACACTTATACAGTCACCTGATTTTCCACGAACATGCCAAATCAATCCAAGTGAGAAAGTAAACTCTTTTTAACAAATCTTGCTGCCATAACTGGATATCCACATAGAAATAAATGAGCGATAATACTTTCTTACTCTGCTTATGAAAATTAATTTTAGATTCATCTTAGGTTTAAATATAAAACCCAGAACTTTAAAACTTCTTAAATTATTGTGTCTGGTATAGTAGTCACTAGTCACAGGTATCTACCTAAATTAAATTTAAAAACCTGTTCCTCAGTCATATCAGGCACATTCAAAGTGCTTAATAGCTAGATATTGCCTAGAGAGTACTGTATTGCATAGTGCAGCTATGGCAGAAAGTTTCATCATCAAAAAAAATTCTATTAAACTGTTCTAAAAGAAAATGTATAACAATTCTTTAACACCTTGGCATGGGCAAAGATTTTCTGGACAGGACACAAAAACCGTAAGAGAAAATAATTGATATTTTGGATTTTCTTAAAATCTCTGATTCTTAAAACTCACCATTAAGAAAACAATATTTAAATAATATATGAAAATATTTAAATAATAAGATAATAAAAATATATTTTTGGCACATACATCTGACAAAGAGTTTGTATCTAGAATATACAAAGAATTCAATCAAACCAACAATACAAAAATGAAAAACCCCAAAAAACAATGGGCATAGACCTGAAAAAACATTGCACAAAAGAATATATGAGTGGGCAATACATGAATGAAAAGTTACTCAATATCATTAGTTATCAAGGAAATAAAAATTAAAACCACAATGAGATATTATTTCACATGCATGAGAATGGCTAAAATTGAAAACACTGACAACATAAAAGATTGGTGATGATATAGAACAGCTAGTCCTGCCTTCATTACTGGTGGGAGTGTAAAGTGGTACAACTATTTGTAGGACTGTTTGTAGGTTTTAATAAAGCTAAATATACATCTAACATATGATCCAGCAATTCCATTCTTATGTATTTACTGAAGAGAATGTACAAGGCTATTCATAGAAACCACGTTCATAACTGTCCTAAACTGGAAACAATTCTATGTCCATCGACATAGGAATAGATAAACAAATTCCAGTATATTCGAAAAGTGGAATGCTATTCAGCAACGAAGAAGAATGATACATACAACAACATGGATGAAACCAAAAATCATTATATTAAGTGAAAGCATTCAGACATAAAGTTTAAATACAGTATTATTTGAATTATATGAGATCCAAGAATAGGCTAAATGAATCTGTGTATGTGTTACGCGATGTTAAGTCTGCTCCGACTCCTAGAGACTCTATGAATGCTGATGTCCACAATATCCTGTTCTCAATAGCCCTTCTCTGCCCCTGTGCTGTCAATACCTATGGCTTCTTTTATGCAGTCAATCCATCTCATATTTGATCTTCCTTTCCTCCTGCTGCCTTCTATTTCTCCCAACATTACTGTCTTTTTCAAAGAATCCTGCTTTCTCATAATGTGTCTAAACTAGGACAACTTCAGTATGTCACTTTTGCCTCTAGTGATGTTTCAGGCTTAATTTACTCTACGACCAAATTGCTTATCTTTCTGGTGGTCCAGGGTAACCGTGTTTCAAATGAATCTATAATAGCATCATTCAGAAAGTGGATACTCTAGGAACAGGAAAAGAGTTGAATTCATTAGAAAGAGTACTAAGGTGGTAAAAACATTTAGATCTCATTTTGGTGGATGACTACATGAATTTATTGTCATGTCAAAACTTTGCAAACTGAGATCAGATGGGGATTCTGAAAGGGTATAAATTCAGAGTCTCAGGAGAATAACAAGCATATATGGAATTACATAAGCATATAGTTACCATAATCAGGGAGAGCTGGAGGAGGTACCAGTCATGGAAGGACCAGCAGCAAATATGACTTGATATTGAACCACCATACCAGTAGTCGAATATACTTTTTTAAAAATTTTAATTTATTGGTATAAAAATACTGCAAGTTTGCAAGGAACCACATTAGACACCATTACATATCATGATAAATAATTTCATATTATTCTTTGTAGTTCTAATTTAATGATCCTACAAAGTTAAATTTTATCTCTTTTTTTGTTTTGTTTTGTTTTATTTTCATTAAGTTTATTGGAGGTGACATTGGTTAATAAAATTGTATAGATTTTAAGTGTACAATTCAATAATATATCATCTGTATATTGCATTGTGTGCTCACCACCCAAATTTCCATCTGTACCAATATTTGACCCCTTTATACTTATCTACCTCCCTCTCTCCTCCCTTTTCTTCTGGTAACCACTAAAATGTCTGTGTCTATGAGTTTTTCTCTGTCTTGTTCATTCATTGCTTTCAGTTTTATATCCCACATATGAGTGAAGTCATATGGTTCTCAACTTTTTCTGTCTTATTTCGCTTAGCATGATTATCTCAAGATCCATCTATGTTGTCACAAATGTCAATATTGTATCTTTTCTTATGGCTGAGTAATATTCCATTGTATATATGTACCACATCTTCTTTACCTAATCATCTATCGAAGGACACTTCAGTTGTTTTCATGTCTTGGCCACTGTGAATAATGCTGAAATGACCATTGGGGGAGATGCATTTATGTTTACAAATAAATGTTTCCAAATTTGGGGGTAGATACCGAGAAGAGAGATTACTAGATCATATGGTAGTTTTATTCTTAATTTTTTGAGAATTTTCCATACTATTTTCCATAGTGGCTGTACCAATGTATATTTTCATTAGCAGTATATGAAGATTTCTTTTTCCCTATAATCTCTTCAACACTTATTATTTGTCTTGTTGATAATAGCGATTCTTACAGGTGGGAGGTGGTATCTCAATGTGCTTTTGATTTGCATTTACCTAATAGCTAATGAAGTTGAGAATCTTTCCATATGTCTGTTGGCCATTTGTATTTCTTCTTGGGAGAAGTGTCTGTTCAAGTTCTCTGCTCATTTGTTAATTGGACTGTTTGTTTTTCTGTTGTTGCATTGTATGAGTTCTTTATATATTTTGGATATTAGCCCCTTTTCTGAGGCATTGTTTACATATATCTTCTCCCATTCAGTTGTTTGCGTCTTTGCTTTGTTGATGATTTCTTTTGCTGTGCAGAAGCCTTTTAATTTTGTATAGCCCCATTCATTTATTTTTGCTTTTACTTCTCTTGCTGTTGAAGTCAAATTCATAAAATTCTCTCTAAAACCAGGGTTCATGGTTTCAATTGTATAGAAGAAAACCTATGTTTTCTTCTATACAATTTATTCAGATCTTACATTTAGGTCTTTGATCCATTTTGAGTTAATTTTGGTGTTTGGTGACAGATATCTAGTTTCATTCTTTTGCATGTGGCTTTCCAATTTTCCCAGCACCATTTATTGAAGAAACACACAAGAAGAAAAAGATATTGGAAGAATCTACATAGTTAAAATGCTCATGTTATTCAAAGTAATATACAGATTTAATATACATTTTTTAAAGAAATAGAACAAAAATTATCAGATTTGTATGGAATCAGGAAAGACCTGAATAGCCAAAGCAGTCCTGAGAAAAAAGAACAAAGCCGAAGATACCACACCGCCTGACTTCAAATTATACTACAAAGTGATAATAATCAAAAGAGCATGATATTGGCAGAAAAATAGACACACAGACCAGTGGAACAGAATTGAGAGCCTAGAAATAAACCCTCATATATCTGGACAAATAATTTTCAACAAAGGAGCCAAAAACATACAATGGAGAAATGAATACATTTTTAAATGCCTTTGACAGTGCTAGAAACACAACTGGTCCTAGTACATGGTACAGGGATGGGGCTATCATGGAGAGTGGCTGTGAGAGCAAAGTGCTGACCAGTTACATTTGGACCTTAAACTTAGATCCCACACTAACATGGCAAGAGTTACACTAGATGCCCTTGCCCATTTTAGGTAACAGTCCCTCCTACTCCACCTCTTCTTTTCTTGAGAGCTGAGTTGAGAGGAGTGAGGTTACTATGCACTCCTTTCCAAAGTTTTTCATGTAAAACTAAATTTCAACATTATTTCTTCCCCTCCTATCTCATTCTTTCCACATCGCATGCCCCAAGTTCTCTCTAATTTTACTTAAAGATATGATTATATCCTAAAACAATAAAGTTATAAAAATAGTAAAGAAAAAAAAAATCTCACTGTTAAAAGTTATTCAGCAAAGACCATAAAAAGAAAATCAGAGGCCAGAAACTGAGTGAAAGGAGAGTGATATCTATGGTAAGAGAAAAACACAAAATTTAGATTGATGTTGAGCCAGATATTTTGGTGCAAGATGCGAATGGAGTAAAGGTGGCTCTCTGTTTAGCCTAATTTTCTGCAATAGGAAGTATTGATTCCTATATAAAATAGGCCAAAAAAAGACTAAAA
>NW_006432943.1:9848551-9869265 GCF_000325575.1 Pteropus alecto
CGGTCAGAATCTTGGTGCCTAGAGCCTTAATATATTTGTTTTCTTCCTTTTGTCTTTTCCTTTTCGTCTCCCTCCTTTTTTTTCTCCCTTTCCTCCTCCTTTTCCTTTCTTTTTTCCTTCATAATGGTGATGGTAAATCAAGTCAAAGTCACAATGAAAATGAGATCTCAGGGAAAGAAACGTGTTCATGAAGAGATGGAAGTGAATGATCCACGTTTTCCTCCGTATTTCAAGGAATTTGATCATAGTCACAAGCTATCATGTTCAGGTATTGTATGTAATGTGGAGCGAGAAGTGGGGACAGTGGTAATAGAGTTGACTTTTTTCCCCCATGTCATTGCTCTTCTGGAGTATCATGGTATAAAAGAAAGCATTAGCTTTATAAGTAGAACTAGTTTTAATTGTAAATTATGTGATCTAGAACAGGCTATTAAAATCTCTTTCATTCTCAGTTTCTTCATTTGAAAAATAGGAATGACAGGAAGTATTTTATAGGGTTATTTTGAAAGCTGTGGTTGCACCTGATCAACAATGGACTCCCAGTGAAGGTTGATTCCCTTCTGTGTCCTTCATGCTCACACAGTTTATGTCCATCAGCTCCTCCCACATAACACATATTGTTTTCTTCATCTTCAACAAAAAAGTAGGATGAAAGTAAGATGACTCCAGTAATAGAATTTAAAACATTTTATGTTATAAAGGACCTCACAGTATACAAAGTGTTTTCACATGTGTAAATTAAGAGCATCTGGAGAAAACAAATGAGTAAGGACAAGATGAAATTCTCGGGACCTATTCATCTGGGTTTCTGCTCATAGAATGACCAATGTGCATATTACACATAGAATTCTTTACTTTTATTTACTTCAGCTTTCAAGTGACTAGTTAGATAGTTGCAACATCTAAGTTTCCTTCATTGCTTTCGATAAAATTGTTTTATCAGTATAATTTGCATCACTTGTTTATTTTATCCATTTGTTATTTAATAAATATTTGTTTAATATAAATAAATATACTTAAAACACCATGTGCCAGGTGCTTTTCTAGACATCGAAGATGAATAGTGAAATAGATATATGAGGTCCCTTCTCTCATTATAATGTGGGGACTCAGACAATGTACGATTAAATAGATAAATAAAGACAATAATTTAAAATGTAGATAAGACTATGAAGAAAATGAAATGAATAAAAGAGGACTGGGGTGATCATGGCTACTGCATGTTGAAAAAGTCAGGGAAGTTCTCTTTGAGTATGTATTTGACCTTGGATGAATGTTGAAGAGATAACCACACAAAGATTTAGGAGGACAACGTTCAAGATAGAGGGAATAGACAGCACAAAGCCCCACCGAGACTAGAACTGTTTGAGGGCAATATATACTTTGCTAGGAGCCCTTAAGAACAAGTGTATAGTGGAACTAGTAATCATATGGAATTACTTGATCTCTGAGAAGGTAGATTTACAAACATTTCCAGTTACCTGGTCCCAAATTAATAGAATAGACTAAGATTCTTTCAGTATGATCACCTCACGTCCACAAGGAGAACCATGTTTGTGTGTCCCCAGAAGACATTTGGTGAATTATTTAATATAGTTGTTTCTATTAAATTTTATTCTTTGACCTTTTCTACTATTTGGGTAAGTGTCCAGAGGAATGTAGCGATAGATGAATTTTGTTCACATACCCTCCTCTGCTTTCACTCCCACTTCCTTTCTTACTTTCTACAGAGGCAGCTGTGACATTCTGCATGGATAAGAAAATGATGTATATCTTCTACCACCTACTTAGAAATATTTTGGTGCCATTGGCCATGATTGTTTTTCTCTCATCCCCATCCCCATCTCTATCCCTGCCTACCCAGTACGAGAACATGGAAACTCATTTTGGAAAGTTCATTTAGAAAGTGATCTAAGAGGTCTCCAAACTTAACCTTGCTTATCTTTGGGTGATTATTCTAAGGGTGATATTTTTCATTTTATTCTATTATTTTTTGCAATAAATAGAAAAAGTTATAATTTTCTTATTTTTAAAAGATATGTTATCTCACAGAACTAGATAATATCAGAAAATAATGAGTGGGTAGGACTAAATCTTTACTTCGTTTTCTTTATTTTAAAGCATTCTTCAGAGACTATTTTTAGTAGCAAAGATTTTGTAGCTCTTTTAAGATAAATTTGATTCAGTCACAAATGTTAAGAACATCTCTAGTACAAAGAGAATTAAACTTGCTGGGTATAGCATGAGCTAGGGATAAGATAAACAGTTTGAAAAAGGATGTGATATCATTCATCTCTTTAAGAAAACATTTCTCTGTCTTAGAGTTAAAGCTCCAGGCAGAGGAAATGGGAAGGCGGGGAGAATATGGACCAGTTCCAGAGGAGACAATGGGTCATGGAGAATGAATGAGTCAACTGGCATCAGAGGGCGTGTAGTGAGGGATTGGAAAGAGGGAAGAAAGGAAGCAGTGGGGCCTTTGAATGCCCTGACACCTACGCCCATGTCCACACATCAGGCTCTTGGGGGACATGAAAAGTTCTTAGTATTCTCAAAGAGTGACTGCATTCCCCAAGTAGCCAAGTCACTGCCAGAAACTAGCTTGGCTCTGAGGGAGAATCTGACACACCAAAATTAGGGAGGTGATGAAAGCAGAATAATCATTGCAATAGAAGAGCTTATAAACTGTCACCATTCTGTTTAGAACAGTTGGGAAGAAAATGAGAAATCACTTCTTGAAGCAAAGCAATGCAAGTAAAATTGGTGTCATTTAGTTGCACCAAAATTAGTTGTTTAAGGTGCCCTCTCTCTATCATCTGTGTGAGGTATTTTAATTTCCTAGTGGACCACTGTTTCTGTGAATAGTTAGTATTTTTGCACCTCAGGTCTCTAGCGTATACACCGGACATTTACCCAAGTCTTTTACTATAGCTTTTTCATCGTATTTACATTCCCAGCATTAAAAATTCTTTAAATTTATGTCACACTGATATTCCAAGGATCTCAAACTTTTTTACAGAAATTTCTTACTTAATGCTTATTCACTTTTATTTAAACAAATGGAAATACTATATAAAGTCATGTGTCAGATATAGTAATTAAATCTTACGTACTCACATGAAACAAATAAACAGACAAAACAAAAATATGACCTTAGTTTTTCTCAAATTAATCTTCCATCTTTTTGACACTGTTTCTTCTGAAGTAAACCGCAAATGCTTGAAAATAAAATGACTTTGATTTCACTATCCCCACAGCTTCCAGAGTGATTTATTAAACCATAAATGGAATTGTTACTTCTATTAGGTAGGAGTCTATCCCATAGAAAGAAAAAAAATAATAACAATTTTATTAGGGCCAAAAGCACCTGTGTGATCTGGCCTTCACCTGCCTGTCCTCACTAGGGTGCTTGCCATACACCTTGGTTTAAACCTAATTGTCTTAAAGTAATTCAAATGCATTGTGTTGCTCTCAAAAATAATATTTGATAATGAATTATGTCGTTCCTCAACTCCGGCCTCATTTCTTTGAGCTTTAGGTTCCCTGTCCACAATATCCTCCTGCCTAGAACACTTTTCCTTTCCCCTTCATATTAACATTTAGACCTCTTTGAATCTACTGAAACTCACTTTTTCCCATCCCACTATAAATCTTTTAATCTCTTTCATTACACTATTCATTGCACATGTCACAATTTATGATGATATATTTATGTATATGCTTATTTTTTAATATTAAACACAGGATTCTGAGGCAGGAACAGAACTGGTATCCAGTTGGTTCTCATTACTACATCTTATAAGGGTTGCTGTGTGCCTGCTTTTCTCACCAGGGATACCGGTGCCTAGCACACTGTCTGGTATGTAGTAGGCACTTGATCCATTTATTCAATAAATAAAGGAATGACAAAGTCAAAGCATGCCCTCATGAAATAAATTTCCTGAATTTGATTAATCCAGCCTCTATTGAACTCTTATTCTCTGTAAGGCATGAACAGAGTAGCTCAAGAACATCAGCATCAGCGTCAGCCACTGCTTGATAAAAAGACCGAATCTCAGGTCCAAATCTACTTATCTGCTGTTTCATAAGATACTCACATGATTCAAATTGCACATTAAAGTCTAAATGCAGTGACTTAATGTACGTTTATGTAATAAGCATGAAAAAATAGAAAGCTAACTGACTACTCACATTTTTTTCACTTTTAAGCAATCTTCATAGCCTATTAAATGGGCAAATTTCAATTTTAAATGTGAGTAAAAATTTTACCCATTCTCTACACTTCTTAAGCACTATCCTTGGTCTTATAAATCATAGATAAAATAGATACTTCTATTAGTCAGAAAGTTTCCGATTTTCTGTCTTGGCATGTTTTCCTGATCTAAGCAAGAATAGTCAGATTTGGGATCTAATCTAAAATAAACATAAAGGTACAAAAGGTACTAAAATTCTACAAAAGTTTTAAAAATACAATTATCTCATGTGACAAATATTTGTGATTAAAGGTAAAATCATAAAGATATATAATAAACTTATTCAGGTTGGTGACTCACATGTCATTTATGCATATCTTCAAAGGCCCCGTGGACTTTTTGGAATTTTTGACCTTTACTTACTTCAACAGAGTTAATTGATTTCCTGTTAATTAAGATTTTAAAACGTCAACTGAGGTTCACTTTAGAATAAACTAGGACTATTTTGGAGGTCTCAGGCCAATATCCGGAATGCTAGAGATGATCGAATGAACTTTGATTCAAAGCAAATAATGTTACAAGTTCCTTAGCTGATCTGGCATTTGCATTGACTTCGGAGACTTATTTATCAAAGAGCAGAGAGAGAACACTCATTTGTACATGTTGAGACATGCTTAAGCTTACTTAGCAGTTAGCATGCTAGGTAGCTGCCAAATACGAATCTTGCATATTAGGCAAATCTTAATATATATAATTATCATTGTACTCATTAAAAATTTTTGACTCATAGTATTGGAAAAAATAAGATAAGGTATTAATTTGTCTTACAAAGTCCCAAACCCAGAATCTAAAAACCTAACGCCATACATGGATTACTAAATTAAGTATTTGATTGCAATGTCTATTGATGAAGTCAGATGCTTTAGCTTACTTTAGATTCTGTAAATACCCAGATGAGCAGAGAACTAAGTTCCAATGAATGTGAATTCAGGGCTCTCCCTTCGTATAAAAGTGTCCAAGGTTTCCAGAAGGAACAAGACTCCTGTGAGAGCCTCCAATAGTGCTGAGGCAGTACAGTGTAGAGGTTAAAGCATAGGCTGTGAAGTCAATAGAACTGGATTCAAATTCTGGTGCCCATTATTTGTACTAAGCTTCATCTATGCATCAACAATAATAATTACTTAAGAAAAATTTTAAAGGATTGAATCAAATCATCAGATAATGCACGGAAGTTACTATTAACAATAAAAATATGACAATAAAATTAGAATAAAACTATTAAAAAATCATCATGCTTTCTGGGGACTTCAAAAGCACTTATAGTGGTATAAAATAGCTATATATTAATACTACATTTACTAGTGGTTAGCTTTGAACAGTTCATTCATTCATTCATTCATCATATATTGATTGAGAGTCCACATTGCATTGTGCCAATGACGAGAGACACAAAAAGAACACTAGGACCCTGTGAAATGGAACTCAAAGTTTATTTGAGATAAGATTTTTTAAAAAATAATTACACTATCAAAAACTATATGAATTGTGATAAATATGAAAGGAAATCACAGGATACTATTGGAAAATATATCAGGAAGAATTGACTTATATAGCCAGATCAGGAAAGGCTTCTGAAGAAAAGTGACATGTCACCTGAGACATGAAGAATGAATGGGAGCTTGCTAAGGCAAGAAGGTATGGAAGCAGCCCAGGTGGAGAGGTCAGCATAGATGTAGTTTTGAGTTTGGCAGAGTTTGCACTTTGTCAGAGTTTACGCTATGGGAAGAGTAGTGGAAAAAAGTGTGAAACCCTGGGAGTCTTTAATCCTGGACACAATGGGCTACCTTTGACGGGTTTTAAGCAGATCAATGATGTGAACTGATCACTCTGGGCTTCAGTGTGGAGGATGAATTAGAATGTGACCATAGAGGAAGCTTAAAACATTGGAACATAAATTTACCTTTAGCACATTCTTTGTGTGAAGCAACTTTGCTGGAGCTTGAAAAGCATGGAGCAAATTGGGGTTTTACAATCTCACATTCCAATTCCCTTTTAGACCAAATATGTATTAGCTGAGGGATTAACTAATAACTGTGTAAACTGGCTCATCCGCTTCCAACAAATATTTGTTAAGATTTCTCATGAGTCGCTTATTGTCTTAGGGACTGGGAATAGAGCAGTAAACAAAACATGGAAACATTGCTCTCATCACTCTTATATTTTAGTGGAGGAAAAACTTAAACAAGTAAACAAATAAATTCATAATATATAATAGGATAATATGTATAAAGAAAAATAAATCCTACTGAAAGAATAGAGAGTAAAAAAGGTTACTACAATTTTAGGATGATCAGAGAAGATCTCTCAGATAAGGTGATTTTTGAGCACAGATGAAAGTTAAGTCACTCAAAATCTAGAGAATAATCATTTCAGGCAGAGGGAGCATAAATGAAAAGATCCTGAGATGAGTGTTGTGTTTAATATTTTTAAGAAACAACCTGGAATTTTGGTTAAAATTAATGTAATTACATCATCATCACCACCATCATCGTCATCTTCATCATCATCACCACTACTACCACTACCGTTGTCATCATCACCACCATCATCAGTATGCCATCACTACCATCATCATCATCATGTGATCTTGGAAAAGCTTCCTAGAGGCTTCATAGAACATGCTAATGATACAGCTGAATCAGAGACAGTGTATGAGGCAGAGCTTAGAGCCTAGCAAAAGTCTAAATCTTTAAGTACTTCCAGGTTTTATAACACTTCGATTTTAAAAGTTAGGAAAAGAAGTCATTTTTAGGAAGATATTTTCAGTCTTTAGCTTGAGTAAGAATCAACTGAGACACTTAATGAAAATTGCCCATTCCTATATCAAGTTTTTTATTTATTAGGTATAGAATGAGGTCCACATATGCAAGAAACAGATGGTTTCTTGATGTAAGTGTTCAAGGACTGCTTTAAAAAAAAGCCATTTTAATGCCTTTTTAGTGACTGAGATCTTATAACTTTTAGTTTATAATCACTTCTGCCATTGCATATCTGTGCTTGAACTTAATAATTGGGAACTAAAATATTATTCTCCAAATCGCAAAAGAGAAATATCAGCTTTAATGAGAAACTATCTAATATCTGAAAATTGATGGAAAAGTGAAACCAATGAGTTCAAATTCATTGTCACTTGAAGTATGAGACTGATGACATTTATTAATAATTTTTCTGTAATGTAATTAACTTTTCTAATTGGCCTCAATGACAAATCTTTTTCTACTAATATAACTTAAGAGGGAAGTCTTTAAGTAGATGTTATTTATAAAAAGTCTGTCATCTGGCATTCCTAGAGAATAATTTTATCGTTAATTAAGATATGCCAAAGATGATTTACATAAGTTATTTATTTTCAAGTATTAGAGTATACTTGGCCTTTAATTCTTCACAATATTTTAACATCTCATATTTCTTTATTATAGTAATGAATAAAAAGTATTGGTGCACTGGAAATTTTAAGATGTACCAGTAAATGGAGAATTCTGTTAATAAAATTCTGTGTAATAGAAAACGGATATAACTATATTTCTTCCTTTGAATATTAATATTTGCAACATAGAGGTATTGTTCTTTTAATAAAATATTTCTTGCATTTATATCATGCACCAATGGATAACTTCGCCTTGCTTAATTACTTGGTAGTGGCCAAACACTCTACACAACCTTCATGCCAAGATGATTACATCAGTTTCCAATTTTTAAAGGTAGTCACTGTTTCATTATTCTGTTTTGCCTTAGAAAAGGAAAGTGATACCTAATATGGGTCAGCTGTTTTGATATGTAGTGCTTTCTTTTTCTTCCTTAGTACTTAGCTCTTTTTATTATCTCACTTCAAAAGAGTTATAAGGCACTCAGATATATCTACTATTTTTGAAAATATAAACCCAAGATTAGCATGCAGAGAAACATAGTGAGTAAAGTTTAACAGAGAATATGCTAATTTTAGATTAGACTCTGAGAGTCTGACCTTCCGATGACTTACTACTGTGAATTTTTTCAAGGTGCTTTCAAAATAATTAGGGTTGTTATTATAATTTTAGTTGGAAGTAGAACTCGAAAACAGACTAATATTTTTCCATCTGTGTATATAACTTATATTTGGACTTAAATTCAAAAAAAGCTCTTCTCCCCACCACCACAGCCAAGGTCTCAGGATAATGGTAATTCTTTTATCAATTGTTTGCACTGAATATTATTTTGGTTCCAAGTTAAGCACAAAGAGATTTTTTAACAGAATCACTGTCATCACTCCATTAATGGCCTGCCAGCATTTCCCAAAAGACATTTTATTACAATATCCAATAACTTGAATTCTAAAATCCAAAGCAAAATTTTGATAGCTGCAATCAAATTTAATTTTGGGCAAATGTCACCCAACCCACCCTACAGTGTAGGTGCCAGTGAATCTGGATGCAACTTTAGTAAAGCAGAGGCATTTATGATTTTTCTTCTTCATTTCTCTTCCTCCTTCCCAAGGGCAGTTTCGAAATCAGAAAGACCTGTGAGTCTGATTCTGCAATCTCCTGTCTTCAGATCCTGTTGTAGCCCCCATCCACCTCTCTGATGAAGCCCCATTTCTTTTGAAAGGAGAGTACAGAACTTAGTCTTTGCTTAAAAGGACGAAAAAAATAACATCTGACACTGGAGCTGTTGAGGAGAGGGCAAGAGTTTATATTAACAGCAGACCTTTTGAGGCTTTTCTTAATCATTTCTATAATCTCACACAACCTAAGGAAAAGCCACCCTTATCTTCTTCAGAGTTGTCAATGGGAGATCATTACATGTGCATGCATCATTTTATTTTGATTGAATGTTGAATGCTTTCTCATGCTAGCACATCTCATGGGCACAGTATATCCATTTTAAACATTGCAGGTGTAAATTACCAGTTCAGATAAAAGCCTCAGGTACAGTCCTTCCAATGGAAAATTAAACATAGGTTACAGAGCAACCTGAGGCATTTGCATCACCTGTTAAGATATCAGGTTTCTGTTCTAAGTACTGCTAATACATTCTTTTGGTTGCGCTTTTCAAGTTCCCTGTGTGGGAAAGGTCAAAGTAATAAAAAGTTGTTCATTTAAAATGATAAGATTGCAACAATCCGAGACAGGCTGATTCTTGACTGTCTGTCTGTTAACAAACAAAAGGGCACATGTCTCCTTAGTTTTTTAGCTTATGCCAGTCCAGAACACTGCTGTGGCATGTCAGTGATGATGCAAGGCCTACGGGGTAGCCTCAGAAGTTGAAATCTTAGTATTTCATTCATTCCCTGGAATGTAAGCTCTGTAAAAGCACGAGCTGTGAGCATAAGGTTTATTGTATCTAGAAAGCCTAGAGAGAAGTGGGCACGGAATGGGTGCTCAGCAGTATTAATGAAAGCAAATGAAATTATCTAATCATTGATTCAAGAGAAATTTATTGAACACTTACCAAGTAAAACATTTATTGAACACTTTTGTGGAATATAGAGATAAATAAGATACAGAGGTTAACCTAAAGGGATTTTTAGTTTACTAGAGGAGCTAAATATGATAATACAAAGTAAAAAATATTAGAGAATATTAAGAGGTATTGGTTTTATATTTTAAAAATTATTTTAAAAAACATTTTTATACCAATTTAATATGGTCTAACATCATGGAAAACACTCTGAAATGCACTGCATGCTAAATAAATGTTAAGGATGATTATAGTTATAAATAACTCTGCTGTCTCTGAAGAAATCCAGTGTTGGAGCCACTGCTTTAGGGAGTTTCCTTTTCCCGAGATTTCTACAGATGTCTAAACAGAAGATGCAGACAATTTATAAGGTCACTATCTGGGTTTGGCTGCACGTTAGAATCATCTTCAGGGTTCTCAAAACTCCCAACCTGCAAACCACACCCCAGACCAATTAAATCTGAATCTCTGTGGATGGGACCGAAGCACCTCCACTTTATAAAGCTCTCCAAGGAATCTCATTGGTTGAGACCATTGTTCCTAACCCTGTCTGCTCATAGCATCATGAAGAGCTACTAAAAACCAAGTCTCAGTTGAAGAAATGACGCTCAATTTGTCTGGAGTAGGCTCTAGGCATAGATCTATTTTTTAAATCTCTTAAATTCAGCAGTTATGTGTAACCAGCGTTGATATGAACAGAGTTAAGAAATAACAAAAATTATATTTAATTGTGGAGAAAATGTTTTTGTCATCTATAATAACGAAGTAATATCCAGTTTTTCCCCATTGTAAGTGGTTATGAGAATGATCAGAAAGGGTTTTTCTATCCCTGAACCTATGACAGGTTGGGTCTTGACAGGCAAGAAGACTGTCCTGGAATTCCTGGCCCCACGAGCTGGTGTGGTCACTCTTAGTCATTTCTTTTTGAAGAGAAAGCCCAGGCACGAATAGCGTGCAAACATTGTGATCATTTCAACACAGACGTCACCACCCATACAAACCACCATCTGGGAAGGAAATTTATTTACCCCTTGCACATCTTACATGAATAAAACAAAACATTGTGTTATTTCAACTATCATTTGTTTGTAATTAATTCTATTAAATAATCCATGATACAGTTAGGAAATTTTGATTATCAGTTTCTCAGAACTATTGATATAAGTGGATCTTTCTGATGCATTATATTGGCTGTTTATAAAAGAAGGTATTGCAAATTTGAAAGTTTATTGATAATTTCATATACCTCCCATCAAAAGCAAAATTGCTAACTTTAATTTCAATATTTAAATAATACTATGCTGGTTTTACAATCTTGAGAGAGTCTGTGTGATTTAAATGTAGAAGAATAAAGAAGTGAATGCAAGGTAAAGGAAAAGGTGGAATAATTACAGGAAAACTAATGATTCTAAATGATGTCAGCAGAAATTCTGGTGATTCTGGAAAAAAGAACTGATTCATCTCTTGACTTTAATTCATTTCATGTAGATTACCTAATGTAAAATTTTTCTTATGCCTGCAAATCATTTTACATTTCCGTTCAAATGAATCACATGAAAGGTAGCCTAGGGCAGTTTCTTTGCTAGAAATTTTTTGTATTTTAGTTCAGCTTCTCCTGTATAAAGTCTGACAAGTTATTGTAGATTCCTAAGTGCAAAGATTTTGGTGAGGGGAAGTGATTTTTATGAGACATGGAATTTAAGACATTGCATTCACTTTTGTTCAACTTTCTTGAGTATCTTCTAACTGATCAGAACCTCAAATATTACCTCCATTGTTTTCCTAGTGATGCATTTTCAATCAGTTTGTGGAAAATGAAAAGACCATCGGGTATGTCATCCAATGTAATTCGCACCACAATCCTAGAAGTTAGGGTAGATAATTATACTAATTTTAAAGAGTAGAAAATAAAAATTGTTAGAAATTACTAATATTTATGTTTTTACATCTTTTATCATTAATTTTCATAGATGTAAATACATAATTTGAAAAGAGTCTACATGTATATTTTAGACTATTCATTTATACTCAGGTGAACCCATACCAATTAAACTATTTGGCAGCTAAATGAATTACAAGTATTGAAAAAAAATTGCAGACATAGGAAAAAAAGAAAATCTGTGAAATAATGGACTCTTAAATACAAACCTAAAATGTTATGTCAAACATATTTGGATAAAGAGAGAAAAAAAGTATGTGTCATATATTCTGCTTTCTAAACTTCTTAAAGCTACCTTTCCCATTGACATCCCTCTTTCTTTCCTCTTCTTTTTAAAGAAATCTCTTTTTTTAACATGGACTTGGGCACAAATTAGTGCCTTGCCAGTTTTTGAGCTGATGACCCAAACCCCTTCATTCGAAGGGCATCTGGAAGCCAGAGAGGGGAATAAAAAGGTGAAAAATCAAGTTCCTCATTGAAGCTGTCGCGCAGCGGCTCCTGTGAAAGGTGTTGGGCAGCCAGGACCCTGTTGGCGGTGTTGTGTTGTTGCTCTTAGGACAGCACAAAATTTTTCTTTCCAGCCTCATTGAAATATAATAGACAATTAGTTGCTCGTATTTACATTGTACTATTCAATGAGTTTTTTTTTTGCAATTATAGTTGGCATACAATAATATACCAGTTCCAGCTGTATAGCCTAGTGATCAGTCAGAGATCCACATAACTCACAAAGTGATCACTCCACTAAATCTAATATCTCTCTTCTCCCTTACATATTTATTACAACATTATTAACCACCTTCCCCATGCTACACCCTACACCTCCATGTCTATTCTGCAACTATCCATTTGGACAGGGCAAATTTTTAATACGGCCTTAAGGCCTTATGCAATCTGCCCACTTCACCAATTTGATCTCCTACCATCCACTTCCTCCCAGTCTAGACTTTGACCACACGGGCTTTATTTCAGGGCTTCAAATGTGACATGTCCACTTCCATCTCAGTCTTTGCTCAAATTTTTTCTTCTACCTGGGTAGAAAACTCCTCTCCTCACTCCTTCTACCCTTATCTAAATGTGCTCAGGGCTCAGTTTTAAACATTTGGTCCTTGGGGACACCTTCATGATTCCCTCAGAGTTGCATGGGTCCCTCTGGTACATACCACCGTAGCATTCCCTGCTTCTTCCTCTGTAGCACTTAATGGCTTTATGGTTTCTTAGTGTCTCTTTTCCTTAGTGGTAACTAAATAGCTAACACTTAATATCGATAACAACTTCCTGAAGGAACTATTATATTCTTATTGATAGATGAAGTAACTGAGAATTAGTAATATTGAATTACATACCCAAAAAAACAGTAAGTGATAAAGGCAGGATTTAAACCTGGGACTTTGACTACGAGGCCATATTCTTGATCTCTGTTGTTACCTGGGATGTCTTTTTTTTCCAATTCACACTTTGCACCTCGCACAGTGCCAAGAGCATCCTGAAACGCATACATATTTGTTAAGTATAAGAATAAATGAGTTGAGAAAAAAAGCAAGAATGAAATAATATGAAAAGGCTCTGGCAGCTGGCAACTCAGAGGTTGGCTACTGTGTTCTTCACTGAATAGAAACTACCCACAGAATATCAAGAAGTGTCAAATAGAGTGATGCCATCAACATGGTGAAGCATGACAATAACAAACCACTTTCCAATCATGTGTGAACACAGAGACATGGTGCAACACAATCACAAAAATAATCAAATGCCCTCCTCTCCTGGCTGACATAAGTGGCTATTATTTCCTTATTAATGACAAATCTAGCCTCGCATTCTTCTTCCCTGTCCTTGGAATGTAGTTCTGCCCACTGTTCACACCGTGGGAGCCATTTTTAAAGGTGCAGCTTTGAGAAAGTAACTTGTTGTTGAGACTATCTGGACAATATATATGACTCTCTATACAAACTTTGAAGATTCTGGCGGATGCTGAGATCTATTCTCCTTGTAGCTGCCTGAGACAAGCCTTCTATGTAAGTCCTTTGCTTATTACAACTGTCACATACTATCTGGAGTGGTCAGTGTCTTTCTTAGGTCTCTTTGCCCTCCGCGTATGGGGGCCAGTTTGTGAATCAACATTAAGAAATCCTTTTACCACGGTTGTGGACCAATGTGTGGCTGTTATAAAGGAGCGTGGCCTGGCGGATTTGTTTCCTGATAAGAATATCAAGCCTGAAACCAAATGCTGCATATTCTGATAAGAAAATGCTACATGGTATATTATGATCTGTGAAACAGGCACATTTCTTTTATTATATGCCAAATTGGCACTTCCTCAGTGTCAACGATTTTCAAAGGAATTAAATTGCGTCTCTTGTGATTTGATTTGCAGGGTTAGTTTCTTACATATTTTTTAGGACTTAAATTTCAGATAGTATGGGCCTCGATTCTGAAACTATTTCTGTATTTTTAAAATTTTTATTTCAATTACAATTGACATGTAATATTACATTAGTTTTAGATGTACAGTATAGTGATAAGACATTTATATAGCTTACAAAGTGATCCCTCCATAACTCTGATACAGACCTGGCACTGCAACATAGTTATTACAATGTTATTGACTATATTGCTATATTCTCTGTGTTGTATTTTATGATTTTTAAATCTTATTTGTCATTCATCTCTGAATGTATTTTTTGTAGTTTTATCTACATATTGCTATTAAAATAATTCGTAAAATAATTGTGTGTGTGTGTGTGTGTGTGTGTGTGTGTGTGAGAGAGAGAGAGAAAAGGCAGACACTATATCGGTTATGGTTTTGGTTTGGGGCTTTTTTACTAATAAGTAATCATTACTTACATTATCACATTAGTAATAATGTTGAACATTTCTACTAAGTACCACAGAAAGACAAATAAACAGAAAACAAATACATAGTAAACATATAAACTACTAGAGATTGGGTCTCAACCTACAGAAGAACTATGGAGGCTATGGACTGTCAGAGACTCTGAAGAAAAAATTTAAAAAGGCAGAAACAATACTGTAATGTGGCAAACTATTCCAACTACATGCCCTTGTTAGGTGTCCCAGTCTTGTTATAGCAAGAACAAATTGTTACCTCTGAGAAGTCAGCTATGATTTATATCCATTAACCTGAAACCTTCTACTTGTGATTTCTAAATTCTATGACATTACCAACAAATCAGGAGCTATCATGTGTACTGGAAGGGGAATAAATTCTCACTATAGCTCCTGTGCATGTTCTTCAGTTCAACTTTCTACTCTATAACCCAACCCATGTTTTATAAAGAGGCCCTGCCCAGTGATAAGGGGCTTATTTATATTCCCACAACCAGATTCTCCTACTGTAATCTAGATTTCATCTTATGTAAGCACATGACTCACATGCATTGGTCCCTTTCCTGAAACTCAGGGTGAAAGCCAACTCTCAGTTATCTGTAGTGTGAATGCCAACGACTACTAAAAGAACTAAAATTCATTGCTTACTCCCAACTTCCGTTTTAACCAATAATCTTAACATCCTCCCTGATGTCAACTTTCTTTTACTATTGATTTTAAATCATAGGGTCTAGTGAATAAATAAAATAAAAAAAATAAAAAACTATTTAATTATCAAACAGTTGAGAGCTTGTCCTTTCCACTCTTTTTCACAGCCAAGATTCTAGATGAGTATTTTCTACCAGCAGCCACCACCAACTCCTTTAATCTAGTGCAGTCTAACCCCTACTCTTACCCCATCATTCACTAAAAACTCTCTTTCAAACTTTATGACATTCAGAAGTCAAAACCAGCGGCATTTTCCTCCTTCCTTGTTTTTGTTTTCTAGGTTTCTTTTGTACTAGACTGTGTTGATTTTTGCTGTAAATCGTGTGTGTGTGTGTGTGTGTTGTGTGTGTGTGTGTGTGTGTGTGTGTATTCCTTCTGACTCTCATGCCATTGTGTTCTCTTAGTTGCTTTCCTAATTATAAGCATTAGCAAGTCCTGGTGATATGAAATATATTCTAAATACAGCCCAAGTTCAACCACTTCTCATCACCTAAGTACTACCATCGTTGTCCTTGCCATGTTATAATTTAAGTGAGTAATTAAAATAACTCCCTATCTTATCTTCCAGGTTTGTCTTTCTCCTCTTTAGTCTACTTTCCACAGGGCAGACAGACTGGACTTTTTGAAGTATAAATTATACCAGCACCTTGTCCCCAATCCTCTGATAGTTTATTGCATTTTTTTGAAAGGGAAACACCTTACCAAAGCCCCCTAAATTTTCTACTCTTGCCTACCTATCTGACTTCTCTTACCACTGATCATTGAGCATGCTCTAGCCACACTGACCATACCTTCTTTTGAACATTAGAGTTTTTGCGCTTCCTATTCCAGGTCAAAAATACTTTGGCTTCATATGTTTGTTTGTATGACTGAATTAATCTAATCTCCCTATGTCTCTGCTCATATGTTACCTGAACAAGTGTACCTCTCTGACCACCCCACCTGAAGCAGCCCTGAAATCAGAGTATGTATGTATGTATGTATGTATGTATGTATGTGTATGTGTGCGTTTATATATATATAACTTATTTTATCACTACTTGTGCAATCTTGGGCAAGTTATTCTATGCCTTAGTTTCCTCATCTAAGAAATCCGTCTTATAAAAGTAGTTACATACTTCAAAGGATTGTTATGAGGATTTAATAAGTTATTACACTTTAAAAGTTTTACAGCAGATAGTAAGCCCTGTATAAGTGTTTTTTACTATTATTAGTAGTAGTATTTATTTTCTTTCTTTTCTCACTAGAAATACAAATTCCAGGCATTATCTGTCTTGTTCACTTATTCTCAAGATATAGAACAGTAAAACACATACTAAGTCTAATAAATAATAGATGAATGAATAAATGAATGAATGAATGAAATATTTAATAATTTCTTTTGCCTTCGTTGGCTCTTTTTTTTTTTTAAATTTTTACCAATTCCTTAGGTGAAGGCATTTCCTCGGAATCAATCGTTGATTTCCTTGGCATTTCTCCTCTACCTTCACTCCTTGAAGTGTTTAACTTGAAATGTTTCTGTGGCATTGGCTATAGTCTCTGGGATGGAACTTCCCACCATTACATCTTTAGCTCGGACCGTAAAGCCAAGCTCCACACTGAGAGGCAGGTATAAGTTGGTGGAAATTTGGCCTGAGATTCAGGGAACCTGGAATTGTGCATAAGTTCAGTTACTTTACTTGCTTTGTGACTCAGAGCAAACCACAAGAGACTATATTCTCCTGTAATAATTATTAATCTCTACCTTCCATCTCAGAGAGTGCATTTAATCGAGGAGTTAATAGAAATGAAAGCACACACACACACACACACACATATATATGTAAAACAATATATATATATAATTTTGAGATATTATCAACACTTCGAATATGCTATTTCTACATACCCTTCCGTTATCTTGGATTCAACATATTTAAACACGATTAATTTCCTTTTTTCCCAAACTTAATTCTTTCTGACTTCATTTTCTCTCATTTATCATATTTAATCATTAAGCACTTTTGGTTCTCCCTCTGTGAAGTGTTTAAATATTTCTCCAGCTTTTTATTCTCTTGGACATAATCTTGATCTAAATTTTCTTCAATTTACATCTAGGTCATTACAACACTACATTAACTGGTCTCTTTGCTACCAGCCTCTTTCTCTCAATCAGTCTTCTCAAATGATTTCATTTCAATCTTCTTAAAACACCAATTATATTTGATTTCTATTACTGCGGTAGCAAATTACTATAAATTAAGTGTTTTAAAACAATAGAATTTATTATCTTACAGTCCCATAGATCAGAAGTCCAACACAGACTTCTCTGGGCTAAAATTGAGATGTGAATCCTAGGTAAATATCAAGGTGTATCAATGTAGCAGGATGACAGTTTTTTTCTGAACACTCTAGAGGAGAATCTGTCTCCTTGAGATTGAACTTCTATAGACCATCCATGTTTCTTGGTTTGTGCCCCGCTTCCTTTGTCTTCAAAATCAGCAACTGTGGGTCAGGTCCTTCTCTGTCCAACTGTGGGACAGCTCTCTGACCACTTCTGGGAACTCTGCTTTTAAGGAATCATGTGATTAGACTGGGCCCACCTGGCTAAGCCAGGATCATTTCCCCACCTCAAGGTCTGTAACTTTAATCACATCTGTAATGTGCATTTTTCCATGTAAGATAATATATTCACAGATTCCGGAGATTAAGAGATAGACATCTTTGGAAGATGGGGGAGCAGGAAAGTCATTATTTTGTTTGCCACTATTCTGTTTAATGGTGTCGCTCCCTTGATCAAGAGCTTTAAATGATTCCCAATTACTTACTGATGTAAAGTTTATCTTAGTATGGCTCTGAAGGTCTTTCAAACTAAATTCCTAATTATTCCCAAATAGAGATTTTATGTTACTGTCAGAATGGTCTCTGTGACATGCCTAAACATGCTATAATTTTTCTAGTGTTTTTGCTGCTGTTTCTTACGTTTGAAATGTCTTACTGTTCTTCCTTTGCTTATTAAAATCTTGTCAATTTTCCAAGGTCCAGTTGAACTCCCACTTCCCCAATAAAAGCTTCCTCTTTGATGTCACCTTTCTGTAAATTGTTCAATATGATACTATTTGGTGTATATTGTAGACTTCTGTTTGTTCTGAATTCATCTATTCTTCTTCTGGTAATAGCACTCTGGTTTTCCTTTGGGGGACAATTTTCTCTAATTAGATACAAATTTGGTGGCTTCTCAACTAAAATGTTCTGACCTCCTAGCCAAGAGGTGAGCCTATGATCCCAGCAAGGCAATCAGATGTTCTCTCTCCAGACCAAAAACACCCAAGAACTAAAAACGATGTGAGTTCACCTTCTAGAAGCAGCATACTACTAACTAAATCACTAAAACATCTCTCGTTCTTTGGCTTTTACTTTAATTCTCCCTATCCCGTTATCTTTCCTACAAATTTCTCCTTAAGCCAGAATTGTTTTCTGTTCCATAAAAATCAAAGAACCCTAACTACTAAAGCCTTGGATTGCTCTTTAAATTTCTCCATAACTTCAAATTTCTCTTCTAAGTTTCTTAAAAACTACAGTAATTTTACGCTTATTTTGTATACCCCCAACCCCTTGAATATTAATAGATATTTTTTAAAAACTTTTCAATAAATATAGGTTGACTAATTCGTAAAGTATTGATTTTTATCTTTTTTTTTTTTTTCCCCAGAATGTGAATTACCCTTAATCGAAAGTTGGGGGCCAGAACTTGACATATATTTCCTTGATATTAATCCCCAGAAGAATTGGAAATAGGTAATCATCGCTCCCTTCTGATAGAGTGATAGGAAAAGTCACCATTCCTAATTGCATTTTTAATGTAAATTTTGTATATCCCGAGTGAGTGTTATCAGAGCCCTTATCCAAAGTTTTCTATCAATCTGTCACTTGGCCTTCATATATTCAAGCATATAATAGATTTATTCAAAACACCTGCATTAAATGAGCCTCGGCTGTGCTTATTTTCTTAATAAGCACTTTGCACTTCAAGTTCATATGAAATTTTTGGAAGACTTTTCCCAAATATTTCTGATATTCAGATAAGACTAAGTGAAGTTTCTGTGTTTGGTTTCATATAATGGGTGGTTACCATTAGCTGGTAATGGGATAGGATATTTAAGAGATCCATGTCTTATGTCTCCTTCTTAATAAATCCATATTGGAACCTAATGAACAACACTTATATTTTATAATTTTTTGTGA
The DNA here is from genome assembly GCF_000325575.1 of Pteropus alecto. NCBI lineage: Eukaryota > Metazoa > Chordata > Mammalia > Chiroptera > Pteropodidae > Pteropus > Pteropus alecto. The sequence goes on from NW_006432943.1 coordinate 9,867,956, forward strand.
CCATTTGGGGGTAAAATATGATTGAGAATCGATCAAAGTTAAATTCAGTGCCTATAATTTCCCCCTTTTGAAAATCATGATATTCTAACTCTAGTTTCATGGAATTTTCTTCCTTCTGCATAATAACCAATTCTTCAAAATAACCAAATTTGTTATTGTTATAAAAAGTTTAGGGTAATAATCCTCTCTGAACTCACCTGAAAATGAGTCATTTAGCACCTCCCAGAGGATGATACCAGTTTTTGGCCCTATCTACAGGCTAATGAAATGGTCCAAGGAGCTAATAAATGAATAAAGTGGGTTGTTGAAGCAACAACCAAGTTGGTTGTTGAAGCATGAAGGTTCAGATGGACCAATGGTTTCCTGCTCTGAAAGCCAGGGAAAGCCAAGTGTCTTGATTAGCAGAAGCTGTGGGAATCATGAGACCCACTTCTGGTTGATGTGTTCTTTCAAAAGTTACTTCTCAGTAGGGTATCTATTATTTTTAAAATACTTTTTAAATACTCTTCTAATATATACTTTAAAAAATACTGACACCTAGAATTAATGTGGCTTCTTATATATCAAAAAAAATTCTTTACTATGGTAGGCCATAAAATGAGATAAAGCTATGTAATTCTGTCCCAAACTAAGGGCACACATCTCTATATCTAAATGCATTATAGTCCTATCACTGCTTTTAAGCCCCTTCACGCATCATGGAAAGAAAGAAAAAGAGACTCTATCAGTGAAGTTTTTTATGCAAGACTTGATGCATTTTTATTTTTCATTTGCGTTTTTTTCCTAGTTCCCAACAAAAATAAATAAATATTAAAGTTACTTGTAAAGTAACTATATTCTCTTTCAATATCTTAAGGTACATAATTATCAAAACTGATATGGAACACAAATTGGTACAATTCAGGACTCTGCTAAAATTTATTATCAAATAACTTACTTTAAGCTACATGAAATACAACTTTATGTTCCCTAGAATCTTTAATATAAACTGTATAGTAAAATGGCTCTTCAAACTTGAAAAAAAAGCAAAGAGAAAAATACATCATCTCACATTTAACATGATCTAATTTAAATAACACATCTTTGATAAAATTATTCTTTAATTAAAATATTAAAATGTACTTCAGAACATGGTTTATAAAAGTTGTTACTTTCTCTTCTCCCATATGAGTGAGTAGGAAAAAAACTGAAAATATTGAGCAGCAATTCAAACATATATTGTTGATAAACCACCAAATGACTATAATTCTATGATCGATTGAGCTCATGTGTACATGTGTTTGTACATGAATATACATGTACAAACAAAT
>NW_006432943.1:9869369-9888237 GCF_000325575.1 Pteropus alecto
CAGCCATCGCTTATTTTCTCTTTGTTGCCCTAGTATATTGTTAAGAAGAAAGGTGGAAAAATAGTAGTCCCTCCCTGACCTGGTGTGTAATCCTGAGAGATTCTACCAAAAAGTTTAGCATTCAGCGAGGCAGCCTCCCGTGAGATCCAGAGGTAGTGGCAGTTGTGGAACCTTATACAGTTGCCAAGTACCTTTATTAACTCACTGAGACCAGAGGCTCCGAGCACAGGAGAAAAGTTAGTCTCTTTCAAAAAAATAAAAGACACCTCTATGAGTTCCGACCTAGTTGGTTGCAACATGGCTAAACGTACCAAGAAGGTCGGTATCGATGATAAATACGGGACCCATTATGGCACCCCCCTCAGGAAAATGGTGAAGAAAATTGAAATGAGCCAGCACTCCAAGTACACTTGCTCCTTTTGTGGCAAAACCAAGAGGAAGAGAAGAGCTATGGGGATCTGGCACTGTGGTTCCTGCATGAAAATAGTAGCTTGTGGTGCCTGGACCTACAACGCCACTTCTGCTGTCACAGTAAAGTCTGCCATCAGAATTGAAAGACCAGTAGAAGCACCACAGTTTGAAATATTGCTAGCCTATAATAAATGGGTTAATTTATGTAACAAAAATAAAATAAAATGAAAGAGAGAAAACAGGGCCCTGGTTTCACCTCAGTCTCCATAGGAAAGTGTGGTTAAATCTCTAAATTTTAAAAGCTTTCAAATGAATTTGTTTATTTGGAAAAATATGCTATGACTTATTTTTATTTTTTTCCCTACTTCTTATGTCAGGATATAAGTTTAAATATATAATTTTAAATCCTAGAAGAAACTACTTACTGAATTATTTTAAATTAAAACACTCGTATGAAAAATTAAATATATTTCTATCTTTAGACAATATATAGAACTATTGTCTTATACTTAAAATAATGATTAGTATCAAATTGAACTAATCATTATTTTAAGTATAAGATTGAAGATTTAATCTTAAAATTTCTTCAGCAAAGTCCCTACTAAAATACTCTTTAAAAGAAGCACACATTTTTGCTTTAAATGTGTAATTTTTTTTTATTGTCTCATGAGCAACAGTCACTTCATATAAATGTTGTACAAAAAAAGGAACATTGTGAAGGTATCAAATTTCTACTATTTGCATAAAAGATGGCATAAAATTAAGTTCTCGATTCATTTTACTTAAGGAGTATCTGTTAGATGGATCACTACTATCCATAGGAGTTGTGGGTGGAATAAAGAATCGTCCACTTCCTCCCCAAGCAGAGAAACAGAGTTACAGCTGAGGTTAGGCCTAGAGGGAGCATAATTCTCCCATTTTAGTTTGTTTCAAATGTGTAGTATTTAGTACGTGATCTATATTTACTTCTCCCAATTCCCATTGTATCACTGTTTTAATACATGACACAGTGGTGCCAACTCATACATCAAACAATGATATAGTTAAACCAATTATCATTAATTCGAAGAGTAAAAAATATTAAATTGATTTGACTATGTATTTAGGCTTACAGAAATCTGTCATTTGCTGATATTTACTGAGCAATGAACTGGGTACTGGGTACTGGGCATTGTATAATAGGCAAGTAAGCTTTGAAGCTTCCAACAAAGCATTTAGCACAGGAAATTACTTAGGAAGTAATTTCTTACAAAAATATCAATTTTTCTTTCTATATTAAACAGTTTGTGTACATTATACAAATAGTCTGTCAAAAATAAAACAAAAATAAAAACTTTCTCAAGTATATTAAAAATATACTATTGTCGACTTAACACATGACCCAACATAAATATTATTAATAAAATAAGAATATTAACATAAACAGGCATGCTGTGCATCGCGGCCCATAAGCTTGATGTCACCATTCAGACTTGTGGCAACGCCAGATCCTCTGAGGTCACCCTTTCATATTCCTTCTTTGATTCTTTACTTTTTTTATTTTTGTACCTAGAAATATTCAGAAATGAAACTGTTAGCACTGTAGTTAACAGTAATAAGAACGTAGTATATTAACAAAAGGAACAGATACATGGACTCAAAAGGTGCATCAGCATAGTGTTTCCAAAATGACAAAGGTGAATAGGTTTAGGTCGGACAAGGGAGAAAATAGAGAGAGAAAGGAGAGTCTTCTGTGGTCAAACAATTTGGGAAGGAAATGATGAAACAGAGTTAAAGGACTTCTCAGAGGCTTTAACATGATCATGAAAATTGTAAAATTCTAAGCGAGCATGTGATCACGTTTCAGCTTTGTTTGTTTGTTTGTTTGTTTGTTTGTTCTTTCTCTTTCTTCCCTTCCCTTCTCTTCCCCTCCCCTCCCACCCTCCTTCTCTCTTTCTCTCTCTCTCTCCTCCTGATCCCTCATCTCTCCCCTCTCTCTCTCCCCCTCTTGAAAGGCAAGAGAAATGGAAGTCAAGATCTTCTCTTGGTGATAATTATTGAAAAGTTCACCCCCATCCCTTTCTTTTCCTTCCTTCCTTCCCTCCTTCCTTCCTCCCTTTCTTCCTACCTGCCTACCTACTAAGGAACTAGTATTTTGATTATCATACTACATTATTACATTCTGCCTACCACATTGATATAATGCTATCACCACTAGTATCTATCAGGCACTAAGTAGGTGACTGACAATGCTCTAAGTGCTATACACTGATTATTTATTTTGTCCTCACATTACCGTTATCATCTTCATCTTACAGAAGAAGAAAGTGAAGTACAAGTAGGTTACATAGCCTGGCCAAGTTCTCCCAGCTAGGATTCATAAATCTAGCGTGATTTGGAATTTTCATTCATTCATTCATTTAAGCCATCTTCCTTATATTTTGAGTTCATTTTCTACCCATTTTGGAATGAGGCATGTAGTCTTGAGGAAACTGCATAACGTCTATGCTTAATGGAAGAATAAAATTAAAAAGCCTTTGTTTAGATTTAGTTCTGCCACTTGTCAATTGTATGAGTAAGAGCATGTCAATTTACCTCTCTAGGTCACATTTTCTCTACCTTTATAAAGAAAACAATTGTAGTCAGACCTTTCACATGTATTTCAGATTTAATCATGTTCAGTTCTGGGATCATAACTAATTAGGAAGGCATTGTTTGACGAATACTTAGACTCAAACATGGACAAAATAAATTTAATTTTATAAAAGTAGCACACTTTCAGACCTTGAAATGTAGAAGTACACTACTTTCAGCTAAAAAAAGTATAATAATAAAAAATAAGGTAAAATAAAATGCATTCAAATCTACGCTGAACAATTTGAATCAGTTCTAAAATAAGAAGCATTTCATACAGGTATTTTAAAGGCAGCTGTTATTAACTAATTCACACTATTCCGATGTATAGTCCTAACCCTAATAGTATAGTATTATACATGAGGATGGAGTGTAGCTGTTTTAGGAGACTGATGAACTATTTTTTAAAAATAAGCTTTTATTATTGTCTGGAAACTCGTTTCTACTAGTCTGCCTTAAATTTTAAGATACAAAGTCTCTCATGTTATTAATTTACAAGGCTGCGTTTTATGAAATACCTAATAAACTAAATACAAATGGTTAAGTATAACTGGTATCATGGCTTATGGTTTACTTATGGTTTACTTTCACATGTATTATCATATTCCATACTGAAAATAGTTCTGTAATTAATGTAAGGTAAGGATTTCTATCTATTTTATGGAGGAAAGAACTCCAAGTTTGACTTGTATAAGGTCACATAGGTAATAAGTAACAGAGTTAATAATTGAATCAAATTCGGTTAGATGTTCTACAGCTAAAACTTCTTTACAGTTATCATCAATGCAAAGTCTATCTTATCTCTTTGAATAATACTTTGTCCATAGTTTCACCCAGTTTGTAAGTCTGTATTGTATAAAAGTAATTTATAAAAGCAGAATGTAAAAAAACACTGGCTTACCATCTGCAGAAATAGTAAATGAAACCGGCAACTGTGAGAAGAAACAAGACAATAAGAATCACAGACAAAGCCACATATTCTTCGCTCAAGGGTTGTTGGACAGTCAAAAAGAAGTGCTCACATCGGACTCCAGCATAACCCACTTCACACCTAAAGGAAAATGCAAGAGAAAGATCAATTACTTTAAAAAGAAATTGTGCTTGTGAATTAGTTTAAGAACTAATAATTGAGAAATAATTAGAATTAGAATTAATGACTAATCTCAAGAAATCAACATGGTTTTCCAAAAGTTTGCGAATTCAAAGACTGACTTAGAACTGGGCCAATGTCGATAAAAAATGCTCTACATAGCTTTTAAACTGAATCGTGGTATGAAAATGATTCTGGTTCAGCTACCAGGTGACTGCCAATCTAGAATAGTGTTTCGTAAGTTTTGTAGGTTTGAGGTGCTATTTGTCTATATCGGTAGAATCAGTTCCTAAGACAGTGGCTGATATATAGGTCCAGTGAAAAGATAAAAAGTTTAGCTGCTTTTGTGGCAAGTATGAGATGGAGGCATCTGAAGCCCTCCTCAATCTGTACCCCTTAAGTATCTGTATAATTTAATAACTACTATTCCCTAATTTAAAAAATGGATTTATTAAAGTTTTTAATAGTATATACAAATTGCATGCTCATAGTACAGGGCTCTCCAAGCCCCGGGCTGTGGACTGGTACTAGTCTGTGGCCTGTTAAGAATTGGGCCACACAGCAGGAGGTGAGTGGCAGGCCAGAGAGCGAAGTTTCATCTGCATTTGCAGCTGCTCTTCAGCACTAGCATCACTGCCTCAGCTCCATCTCAGATCATCAGGCATGAGATTCTCATAGGAGCACCAGTCCCTGGTGCCAAAAAGGTTGGGGACCACTGTAGTACATATAAACTGTGCCCATGGAAATAGAGTAACATCAAAAGTGAGAAATAGAAAAAGAAATATAAGTTTTAAAAAGCTCGTGTTTGTTTGTTTGTTTGTTGTTTCAGAGATATTACCTGCAGTAATTTTTACTCATGCCCACCAGGTAGATGCACTGTCCATGCAAACAGTAGCCATTATGGTCAGAGTTACACTTTGTTATCAACATTGGAGCCACACGTGGGTTGTTTTCTGTCTGAACTGTGAAGGAAATGGAAAATTGAACATATTCTGTTGCCTTCTTTGAAGCATTAATCAATCATCCCTTCATAATAATAAACACCAATCTACCGTAACAAAGCAGGTCAGGTGTCTGTCAGTTGAAGAGAACTTTCAGGAATAAGAAGTCTCTCTAGTTGTCCTACTCCCTGGACAATAAATCAACACCTGACCCCCACAGAAGAATGTCCAAACTAAATCAGACAAACTGAGGATTTACTACTCAAAGGGCAATGTTTAAGAAAAAGGTAAGTTTAAGAAACATACACAAAAATCATTATCCTCCATAGTTATTCAATTACCCAAAGTTCATCTAATTTTTTTTCAGAATCTCAAAATATTCTGAAATTCATTATTCCAAATGGAATTGTAAGCTAAATTTATAAATTAATTAAAGAGTGCTTAACTCTATAGTGGCTTTTAAGCCAGCAAACCTTGTGTTCATGTGCATTCCCAAATTTTTTAGGTTATCATCAAAGAAATCAAAGACTTCCAACATCTCTAACACTGAGACCTGAGCATGCATTAGACAAATCCTGAGTTATAAATGCCAGTTAGGTGAATACAACACTGAAAATAGGAACCTTGTTAGCAGTAGTGTTGCAATGTATATGTAAAATTCAATTTAGAATGTTTTAGTTACTAATATGTGAATACTTATGAAATAATAAATTGCATCTTGATTGCAATACTCTTGTTCAAATAACCAAAAAAAGGAAGAGGAAGGCAGACCAAACCTCCAGAGTGCCCAGTGATGAAAGAAGTTAAAAAAAAAGGTGAAGATGTCGAAAATATCCTGGTTCCTCAGCATAACACTGCTCAGTAGCTCAGGATAACCCTTGACCGAGTGGCGCAATAACCTTTGACTAAATATAAAGCAGATCTCTCTTGAATCACATCTACGGTCATCTGGAATTTTTGAGAAAAAAAGACTGTGCATTATTTATCTTTGTATTCCTATACCTAAGCACCATGTTTGGCATAAATGTTTCTGAATGAATGCTGTGACTAGAAAGAAAAAAGGATTTCATTTGTTTCTCTTATGAAAATAACAACAAAAATACATTGATTATCTACTGTGTACAAAGGTTACATTTTCCTGTTTTGCCTGGGATCCATCCTCTAACAATGGTTCACAGCAAAGCTCTGGGAAATGGCCATAGGAATCTGATTTTCTTGTTCCCTGTGTCTTTAAGATCAAATCTCTCCATCTAGCCAGATGCCCAGTCCTTCCCCACTAAGTGTTTCTTTATATAAGTTTTCCGGATCACGAGTTCATAGTGGGGATTAAAAATTCTTTCATTAACACGGTAGCTAGCCCGCCCCTTTTTTCCATCATGTATGGATAGTCTTTGTGTTTACATTTCTATTAAAAATGTATAATCCTTTTATGCAACACTGACAATGCTAGTCTTACCTAAAGCTGTGCAGTTATCTTCAGATTCTCCTGGGATACATGAAGGAATCACAGTTGCACTGAGAACTGCTTGGAGAAGATGGAAACCTATTTATGGAGAAAATCAAATACGTAATTAATGCTTCAAGGAAAGAAGCCTTAATCAGATTTCCGTATAACTGCAGATATTTTTAGTTGTTTTAATTATTTCAAGTAGTTGATCCATCGAAGCCATAAAAAAAAAAAAAATAAGTCATGGAAACAAGCATAAAATTGAAAATAGGTGAACATCCAGCTCTTCGGTCCAAGGGTAAAAGCTTTGGCATTGCATTCATAGTTAGCGACAGATTTAACCTGCTTTAAACATTTCACAGAAAATTTTTCAAGACCTGATTCTGAAGTTTGATTTTTTTAAGAAGCTTAACAATTAGAAAGTTAAAGGTTTCCACCTGTTTTACTCCAGGATGTGTTCAGAGCAATGCTCCGATGTAGAATCTATCACAAGAGAAGGTTTCAAATAAAAATCAGGTTCTATTTATGATGACAACTAAACAAGACTCTCAGCTTAAGATGTACTTGTATAATTTAAGTGCCTAAATTACTCTTTGTATTGTAAATGTAATCTAAGTCAGAATACATTTTATCTAACATGAGAAAAACCACACACGCTAAATGAACCACGCGGAGCCTAGAATGCAGTTTCTGTAAGCCCAGGAAGAGTTTGAACAAGGTGTTTCATCATGTGTCTCCACTGAAAAGATAAATGTTGCAAAACAGGCACCAGAATGACTCAAGTAGTTTCTGAATTGCATAGAAAGCATAAGAAGAATGTTTTTAATTGGATGGATATTTATTAAAAAGAGTTTAGCCTCTTCTGTTTAAGAGTCACGTATTTGTACTTCAACCACTCTTTCTAGTTAGTGTCTATGAGTAATTGTTATATAAATAAGAATGGTAGTGGTAGTAGTAATATTGGCAGCAGCTAACATGCAGGCATGGTTCTATCCACTGTAACCGTGTTATCTCATTTAATCTTCCCAGGGACTCTTTGGGGAAGGTATAAGTAACTTTCCTAAGGGTGCATAGCATTTTGTTAATGGGCCACATTACAGAATTTGGAAACGGACAATAATACTAGAGTTTAATGGATATCACACAGAACAAAGGAGGGTAAATGTAATTGAAGCAGAATATTTAACCTCAAAGGAAGGCAACAAAGTATAGTAGAAAGGGAAGAAAACTTGAACTGTGTGATTTATTTTCCTTCCCTTATAGAGTTTTGGGGAGAATTAAATGAAATGATATTTTCTAAAATGCCTAACATACCAGAGACTCTCCTAAATGCTGCATACTCAACATCTAGCTTCTGGTGTTAGCAGTGTACATGGGTAGTGCCCTCTACTGGTCTGTAACAAGATTATAAATCTCTGGTGTTTTAAAAGATGATTTATCTGTCATAAAGGATTTTATTTTTTCTCAGTCAGAGGAGGCATATATCTGTTAAGCAAATTGTACATTCTTTGGTACTAAAAACTCAATTATGCATCAGCATAACAATTTCCAAACTTGACACATAATAATCCTGTGAAGTAGTTATTAGCCCCATACAACATCAGTGCAGTTAAATAACTTGTCCAAGACCAATTATCTAGTGACCACGGAAGAGTTAGAAATGTGCCTTGAAATCATCTCATAATCTTCCGATGATTTGAAAATACTTTTCTAGAGGTTTGGAATTATCTCCTCTCCACTCTGTATTTCTCCTAAAATACAAATGCTGCTTTGATTACTCTTATAGGGAAAACAAAATCTTTCTTAAATGACAAAGAATGGCTGAAGTTAGGATTTCATTGTCAGTTGAATGGAGATAGAAAAAGATGACTTTGTCTACGTATCTTTCTATGGAGAATGAGCTAGATTCTCATCCAAGACAATTTTGTTCTATTTCTCAATGTATTTCTACCATGTACTTTCATGACTGAAGAATTAAACCCTTTAACATACAGTTTACTCAACACAAACTGGAGTCCTAGATGTGCGTTTTCACATCCTTGACACTCCTATCGCTCCATACTTAAAATGAGGAACTCTTTGGTGGAGACATTATCAATTCTCTTTCTAGGAAGGGGCAAGCTAGGTCTGTGTAAATGGACAGTTGAAGCTTATTTTTTTTATCTTTTGCAGAAATCAGAAACTAGCTTTTCTTGTTTGGAATTGCTTAGTGCTTACAACTGCAACCTGCAACCATTTTAGAATCCAGCTAATCATCTGGGGGGTTTGTTTCTCAGTCCTTTTTTTTCCTTTTCTTTTTTTAAGGTTTTTTAGTCATTGTTAGTTTTTCCACTGTTAGAAAATTTGTTTCAGTTGGTCAGGCCAGAGGTGAAATATTTGTCTTTGAGAATTAGAGAATATTCAGTGCAGGGCGTGCCTCCACAAAAACTGGGCTCTCCTAACCTGTGACTCTCCCTCGGACATAGTTCATTGCTCAGGATGGTTTCTGTGAGACTCACTACATTAATCCAGCATCCGGGTATTTTACAGATGAAATTATAAATAATCGTAAATGCATCTCTCAAATGAAACTGATTAGACTGCAGTTCCATCATGGATATGTGTAGCCAATAAGATGGCAAAATTGGTTCTAAATCATGTGTTCATCTGCATAACTCTACTGCTTTAAAACAGGGGGGTAGAGCAGTAAGTAGGAGTGATGGAAAGATTGAAAATATCCACGATGGAAGATTCTGATATCTACTGCCCTATGACCCTTAAGAATCACCACTCACTATTTTAAAGTCAAGCGGGAAAGGAATAGATGCTAAAGTCATATCCATATATTTCCTTAATCTTTCAGTTTCTCATGATTTTAGTGTTTTTGAACATAAACATGTCTCTAAGATTCGACTACAAATATTATATTTGAGTTTTTGATCCTTGGCCATGGGTTCCTGCTAAGGAAATAACTTGCTATGATACTAAAGATTTTGGATAGTGTCATTATTTCAGAAAACAGGTCTGGTGGCAAGCTTTACATTGGTAGCTAAGGTACAAGGAATTCTGCTCAAAGTGAAATGAGGTAAATAATCCGTAAACTCAAAATTGGCAGTTGGAACTTCTACTTTGATACTGCTATGAAAATCAAAATCTCTTTAGAGGCCATTTCTGTCAAATTTCTAAATTGTTTTTTGGAAATCTGAAGCTCACTTATTTATCTCTCTACTTTCATCTTTCAAAGACTGTGTTTCAGTGAAATCTCAAATGTGGCAGCAGGAAGTGGTATTGGTGACTCACAGGATACAAATCATCTACCCTATGAGTCAGGGCTGAGCCTACACCCTTATACAATATTAGGGACCCAATGCGTAGGAGAAGTTGAATACCATTACCTGAATGGGGGTAGCACTAAATGTCGTGGGCCCTGGGGCACTAAGAATGCTTGCCCAATAGTCAAGAGGCATGCCAAATGTACAAAAAGTCCTTATTGCACATGGTTTCTTTTGACCTCGTTTTTTTGTTGTTGTTTTTTGTTTGTTTGTTTGTTTGTTTTATGGCCACACTAAGGGGCTCATCTAGAAGGAGGCAGGGGCTTGGTAACTGGCTGACCAAGCCGAATCAGCAATATCAACTGCAATTCTCAGGGATAAAATGCCTCTGCTGAAAAACAATCAAGCACATAAAAATGACCCAAAATAAAATGAGATAGGTTACAGAATGAAAGGAATGAAAATAATTTTTCTAATTTAAACTTTTGTAATATTTAGACCAGAAAAGCAAACTCATAATGAATCATAGTATTTTCTCAGCCCAAACAGGTAGCAAAATCCATTTTGTTCACACTTTTCTGTGGTCACATGCCAATCTACTCATGGACAGTTAGTTTCGTACCTCTTCCATGGCAGTCTATAATTTTAGGATTTGTCTGTAACATAGTAGGCTTGTTAGGTCTTGTATACTTTCAAGGAGTGAATATGCTTTCACTATTTCCAGATGCCTTTTTGTTTTAAATTAAATTCCACTGTTAGATAAAGTCTTGCTTCACCTTGGTTAAAATAACTGTAAATTTTTTATCACAGATACTGAAAAGAACTACTGTCAGTACTTTCTAATAACAGCCTACTTTTCAGAGAATAATATATAGTTATATATAAAACCTTGCCTTCTTCCAGTTATCATTCTAGAAGTTTTTAATGTCAGCATTATAACTAAGCTTTATTAAAAACTAAATGTAAAAATCAACCATAGCTATTTGAGATAAAATAGGTGGAAACCAGAGGTTGATATAATAACAAGTGACAAGTAAGTTATTTCTTTTACTTTTGAATTTTAAAAGATAGCTATAGGATCTTCCTTGTCAAGTGGCAAGAAAAGATTTAATAAGCCATGTTTTTCAATTCATAGGCTTTATACTTTTCAATTTTGATATTAATTTCTAAATCACACTTCCAAGTGCTGATATATTTTAGTCATCAAACAGCACTGTACTTAAAGCTAGTCAAATCAAGAATCTGTGAGTCAAAATACAGGGATATAGTTTATTTTACCCTAAAATTAGGTTTAAAGATGTATATCTTATTCAAAATGCAAGTGTGCTCATAATGCAGGAGAATGCATATCAACTCTTATATAAAAGATACAATTTATATTAATCAGAATGTTTGTAATTTTGTGACTAAGAGCTCTAAATATAAGAGTTGCAGCCCCTAAAAGCCAAAGATTCATTTCTAGAGTATTATTTCAAATATTCTATTGGAAATATTTTTTTTCTTCAAGATAATATTATCTAGGAGGGTCTTTTTAGAACCTTTTTTCCCTTCACTCCCTTCCAACTTGCTTCTCACACCTATTCCTACAGATCCAATTCAGGAATTTAAATTACTATTACATTATTGTTTCAAAAGAAAAATCTCCTAAAAGGGAGACAGTTTGGATTATGAGTGTTTGTCATTTGCCTTCTTTCCATTATGGTCATATTGGGGCTTGAAGCTTTGAATGCTTGATGACATTTTTAGAAACCTATTCACTTTCCTTTTATACATTCCTTTTGGAGGCCTATTGCCAAAAATGAATTTTTGCAAAAGAATAGAGTTTTAATCAGTAAGCATTCAAAAAAAGAAGACAAATATATAAAAGGTAATTTTAAAAGCCTCAAAACTAATTACTTTTCCTTCAGAGGACCTGCATAATGCAACTAGCACACTGGAAGCTGCTGAGAAATTTTATTTTATAAAAATATATTTAACATTGAAGACCTCAACTTCACTGAGAAGCACATATGCATCTGTAGTATGATGGGAGGGGCTTAGTTACATCCAGTGAATAGAAAAGGAGAGCAGCTGAGTCTATAATTACTTTTAGTAACTATATGTCTCTAATTACATTTGATTAATAAATATCTATTGAAGTTTTTCTAGATAAAGATATTGAACAAGATGCCAAAAGAAAAATTGATTCAAAAGATATAGCTCCTGTCCTAAATAGAGTTAATGGGGCTAGACTAGGGGATGAAGAAGAAAGGAGAGAATTCATAGATGATGCCAAGTTTCTGGCTAGAATTCATAGATGATGCTAAGTTTCTGGTGCCATTAAAAAAACAAGCAGACCAGCAGGTTTGTGGTGGTACTTGCAACTGGTAGACATGAAGGGAAGACATAATGAGTGAAGAAATTTGGGTTTTAGTAGATATATCATCTACTATTTATAAGGCACTTGAGAATACAGATCTTAAGTAAAAGAATAAGAAAGAAGTTGATAAAATCTATTTGAAAGTCATATGAGGAACTATTGCTTTTAAAGACATAGGGGCCATTCAAATGGTTCAAAGTAAATAGTATGGAATAGAAAATAACAGAATTTTGGGACACAGGTGATGAGGAGTGAATAGAAATGGCCATAGAAATTGGAGAAAAAAGGAAGGTCGGTGTAATGGGAGCCAAGAGATCAGAATCATAAAAGGAGGCATGGAGTGGTCAGCAAGGCAATGATAGAAGAGGAAAATATGAGTGATTCAATTATAATTAAGAGTCATCGTTATTCAGGGCAAATGGTGCTAAAATCAGCAACAAAAATTTCTAAGTTGATTTTTTTAACACACTAGAATTAGTTTTATATTTGCATCCAACTTACCATTAATATTAATTTTATTTGCCTTGGTAACTCAAGCACTGATTATTCCAACTGTGAATTATGTTTGGTGATGTGTTATGGTAATGGAAACACATTAGAGGCTAGTGGTTCTAAACCCAGAGTAGTTTTGTCAACATGGACATTTAGCAAGTTCTGAAGACATTTTTGTTGTTACAATTAGAGTGGGCAGAATGCTACTGACATCTAGTGAGTTCAGACCAGGGGTTGAGCTAAACACACTTGCAGCGCATAGGACGGCCCACAGCAAAGAATTATCCAATTCATCATGTAAATAGAGCCAAAGCTGAAAAACCCTGCATTAGACCCATGAAGTACGAAGTCTCTCATACTTCAGTTCTAGTTCAGATATTAATTTTATTTCCTGACAGGTGAGTTTCCTTAACTCTGAAAACAGAGACCTAGGAGTGGGGTAGAGAAGAAAGGGAGATAGAATTTAGATTAGATTACTCTAAAGTTCTTTCATGTCTAAAAAAAGACTTTCTTTTACTGACTACCCATCATTTGGTCATATCAATCTCCCCCCACCCTTCCTCCCCACCGCTCACATACACGCACACAGTGTGTGTAATTCAAAATATGTTTGTATTTTGTTAGGCATGCCTTTTGTGAATGCAGTCTATATTAAAAGATAGAAATGGGAAAAGGAAGAAAGAATAATTTTTAGACTTTATCAGAAACGACAAATTGAATTTTCAAAAACTATTGCCTAGTCTCAAAATATTTTCAAGCAAGCACATTTTCAAAAGATAGCTGGTTGAATCAAAACATAGTGGTGAGAATTCTAAAGTATCAACCTAATCATCAATCCAACAAACATTCGAGTGTCTAATATTAGTCTATCACAATGTGAATGATAAAAGATGAGTACGACATCAGCAAAGAGAGACAAGGCTAGATACACACTGACAGTGCGAGGTTAAAAGAGCAGAACCAGAGAAATGGGAGAGGTATAAGGGGGGTGAGGCAGGCTGCACATTATTTTTGAGTGCTGGGAGAAAGGTGAAGGGAGTTATCACAGAAGGCTTGACACTTCTATTCAGTCTTAAAAGATGAATAGAACTTTTACCAAAAGTGAAGAATGAGGTGGGGGGCATCCACAGTAGAGGGTGTAGCCTATTCAAACATGGAGCTTTCCATGCTGGGTAACTCATTCTTTTTAAATTTACTTCCTTATTTGTGATATGGGGATAATAATATTTGTTATAATAAGGATCAAATGAGGTATTTTACAAGAAAGTACTTGTTGATGATGATGTCAACAGCTCTAATTTTCAAAGTGTTATTATTTTCTAATTTCTTATTTATGAAATCCATATACAATAACATGAAAACATAGCTATTCTAAGCTCCATTTTACAGATAAGAATACTGAGGATCATAGGGGAATAAATCTTTCTGAAAGTATGAAATAAAAGAACTGGGGTGTGAAACCTGTGCTCTATACACTATGTCTCTTGATTCAAAACTATAAAGTTTGGCACACATAAATGCATATGTATGATATACATGTATAGATGTGATATTATGTATACATACCAGAAATACATATATAAGAGAGAGAGGCTTTTCCCCTTATTCTGGGGATTTTTAAGTCACTTTCATGCCTCGTTTAACATTCAAGATTTTTGTCCTAAGAAATTAAGGGTTAACCTTTTTTTCTGGACAATTATCAAATTGTCTTGTGTATTACATA
The DNA here is from genome assembly GCF_000325575.1 of Pteropus alecto. Lineage (NCBI taxonomy): Eukaryota > Metazoa > Chordata > Mammalia > Chiroptera > Pteropodidae > Pteropus > Pteropus alecto. The sequence goes on from NW_006432943.1 coordinate 9,883,697, forward strand.
TAGTATCCTAGCTACTTGAATCATTACTTTAACCTAGAATGTTATTTACCTTGTAACTAGACATCCAGTCTTACGTAAACTGCATCACCAGAGGACATTGAGTCTGTCACATTACTTCATTAGTTCAAAGCTTCCAGAATTGCCATGCCAAGGCGATGGCTATCAAAATGCTCCTCCCAGAAGATCTCCTTATTACAGCTTTAGGGTGTCTCCCCATTGTCTTTCAAAGAAATGTTCCCAGCAGCAGTTACAGCCATATTAATTAGACAATTTGCATAGTTCTATATTCAGTGTTAATACTTACAGCTGAGGAAATTCATAGTCTTTATAGTCACCTTAGTCAAATTCATAGTCACCTTAATTCATAGTCTTTTTTGAAGAGGATCTCTTACATGACATTTGCACCTCCTGGGTGACTATTAACCAGAAAATGGGAGATTCTTGGGCAAAAATGGACAGAAGACATTCAAAGTGATTATGTGAGTATTGTACAATACTTTTTTTTGACCAAGGTGGTATGTGTATTTTCTCACTGTTAATAGAAATGTGCTATAGATTCCAACTTAGTCCCTTATCAATGCTATATTTAATTCACGATAATATAAAAAATACAGAAAATAAAAGAACACAAGGATCCTTCTCTTTAATTGCTTTACTTAATATATATCTAGGCAAATATAGAAATGAAAGTATCAGTCAACTGACATCAATGACTGCTTCATAATAAAAGCCATTTCCTGGGAACTGTGAGTTAAAAATGCTGAATGTAGGTTAAGCAAAAATTCAACATATTGTAACACAGCTTAAGAAAACAGTCACATCTTTTTTGTGCCTGATTTTGAGCGATACATGAAGATACCATTTTTCCACATAGGCCTGTCCCTGTAAGAGGTTCTAGGCACAGGGGCAGCCCTTAGACTACACTGGAACTTCTCTAGTAGAACCTGATATTTTTATTAAGCTCCTGATAACCTCAGACCTTCTGACTCCTTACACAATGTTCCAGAATGATTTTGCCATTCTCTCCTAGTCCTTGTAAGGTATTTGAGCCTTTGTTTCTTCATTTGTCAAACTGGGCTAATCATACATACCTCTCACAGTTATTTTAAGGAGTGAGGATATATGTGTAAAGCATCTAATATACAACGTGGTTGGCTCACAGTAGGCATTTGGTAACTGTTAGTTTCCTTCTCAACTCGTGGATTTGGACCCCAGTGCAGAACCACATACACCAATTACCCAAGTTGTTCATATGGCAAGATGAAGCACAAGGCAACTAGGGTACCTAGGTCAAAATCCAGACAGGAGGGGCCTGTCATCATGTTTTCTGCCTATGATGTGTCATCTCAGGTGTGCTAAAAAACACTCACCAGCTCATAAACTCTCAGGGTCAACAGGATCGGAAGTGAGCCAATGTCTCATTGAGATCCATGCTTCTCATATTTTCAAGAAAGAATATTTATTCTGCTCAATCTCTGTCATTGTGCAATGAAGTAAGGATAAATTATCTTGACGATGTCATTCAGGAACATGCTCAAAAGCCCATTTGGGTATCAATGAAAATGTTTGATTTTAGATCAGAGGCTCTAAACATTAATTGCTGAACTCAAGGTAGAACTTCCTCCTCTTTACTTGGGAACAATCACAAGATTAGAAATGATAATTCAGTTCTAAAATTGTAGATTATTTAGAAATGTACCTAGTTTGGGGTATCTCAACCCTTTTACTTATGTTCTGTAAGCTAAAAACACTAGCACATTCATGTGTGAACTTTCTTAATTTAGTCCTGCTTTTCTATGAGACTTTGGTCATAGTTTCCCAGTACATAAAGTAAGAACATCAGTATCAAATATTTATAAAATTTAAAAGTAACCAAATGATTGTGTGTGTAGCAATTAAAATCTGCATGTGTTGGAGGCAGCGGGTGGCACTGAGGATGTCTATATATTTTCCAGTCATAAAGACATACAAATTCCAAAAATGACAATAATAAAATTCTTTTTTTGAAGGATAGTCATTCGGAAAAAAGCATTTCTAGGTAATCTTATGTTTGGAGGGAAAAAAAGCATTTCAGAAATAGCAGGTAGCCCTGTCTATTTTCTGTGTGCTTGGGAATAAAACTATTGTACTTGCATACCTGCAAAGAGTGTAGAGATTATGATATAGAACTTCAAACAGGAACTTTCTTAGTGGCAGAGAAATATCTAAACAAACTGGGAAAACAGAAACTGACCTAGCTCATTTGGAAATGGGCTTGGCAGCTGATGAAATAGGTGAACTATAATTAAGTAATGCAATAAAGGAGTTAAACACTTTCATGACAACAAAAACACACACGACATACACTACGTGGGTAGTAACCAGGTTATTCATAGGCTCTCGGCTGTCTCAAATTAGAGTATTCAATGAGTGTCCCAGAACAGACACTTGCATTGTCCAGATGCAACATTACAGGTGGGGGGGGGTGGGGGGGAAGAGCTCAGCCATTCTGACCTCTAGGTTAATTTCTAGCTCTGGGAAAACTGTGACCTTTCTAATTTTATTCTTTTCAGAGAGACTTCAAAACAAAGATAGCAAAGCCACATTATTTACTCAGAATCTTCTAGGAAGTCATCCTTAGCACAGTTTTGGTAGAAACCATAGGTCTAGTTTCCATTTACGTTCTTGAACTTGGACCAGTTCCACTGTGCATAGCATGAATTTCAATAGATCTCCCAAACCCTGAGATTAGGCGTGTGGAAATGATAATTTAACTGTCACATCCTGCACAAGTGGGTAGTTAGGTAAACTCGCCTCATTGCTACTACAGAAAGAATGTGAGACTGGCAAGTTTTATTTCCTTATTTAAATTTTCACATACAGCTCCAAATTCCACTTGAAGTTTAAGGAGTTAGGGAGAAGCAATTTTTTTTTCTTCCAAAACCAGGAAGGCTACATAAGGATTGTTTTTTCCTCCCCTTTCCACAAGCACTATATCACGTCAAATAGGAAGACAGGCATTAAAGTACACTCAGCGATTACAGGCTATAAGGTACAATGAGCAGCCAGTGAAAAGCGCCTGACCTGTCTCTCTCTACGCAGGCTGCTGGGGCAACCAGAAGCGGCAGGTGTTAGCGTCCAAAGGCCGCGAGGAGCGCGAGGACCCGGCCAGGTCCTTCCTGGTCCAGGTACGCAGGAACACCGTTTGAATTCCGTCGCGTCTGGAGCTCCGGCAAAGCTGGCTCCCCCGACGCCAGAGCCTCCAGAAGCTTAATCAGGCTTAGTTTAGAAAACGGAGGGCAAGACAGAAGGAAAAGCATTTCTTTCCAGACGGTCTCCTAAGCGCGGGTCTCAACTCTCTTCCCGCTCCTCCTCCCCTCCTCCCCCAACAAGAAAGAGCACAAGTAGAAATGTCTTTGGATTCCTAGAATGGCAAATTTACAAATGAAAATCCAAAAGCTTTTCAACTTTTTATTACACCTATCCATGCATAACACGGATACCAATCAATAGTTAATTTATCAGTGAAAAGCATTTTTAACGCCAATTTCCCTCTCCTCGACCTCACTCCATTCCATCTCCCGCTGAGGGAAAAACGAAGTCGCATATAAGAGACATCATTTTAAATGAGTACACTTTAGCCTGGTGAGAAACTCCAGTGTTAAGTGTCAAATGACAAATGAAACGCGGGCCGCATTAGCCTTCTCGGCGGCGGGCAGACGCTTACCCAGGCAGAGCAGCAGGGCGGGACCCTGGCGGGCGAGGTGCGGCTCCATCCTCCTCCCAGCGGAGAGCTTCGGCGGAGGCAGCGGGCTCTGCTGCTGGGCGGCTGCTGCGGGGAACCAGCGCAAGTGCCCGGCGGGAGCGGCGGGAGCGCGGCGGAGAGCCTGGAGGGCCGCACGTAGGCACGTCCCTCTGACACCCGGTTTCTCAGGCAAGTGAGCTCAACTGTCCCGCGATGCGACCTTTATAAGTCTGGGAAGGAGCCTCGGGCCTAAGGACTTAATAACGGGGTGAGGTACAAAGTGTCCAGAGTTTCATAATAGGCCCGGCGGGTGAAGTGGCAGGAGGAGTGTCCGGAGGACTGTCCCGATGTCATCTTCCCTGTCTAAACACCTGAGGTTGAGGAATGAAAAAATGCCTTTCTGGTTCGCCAAGGACTACTCCCCAAAGTTTTCCATCTCCCTCTCCAGCTCCTATGGGTGCAGGTGGGGAGCGTGGACCAAATTGGGTTGGTTTGCTTTGTGGGATCACCTGCCAGGTGGTGGTTTTAGTTGCTCTGGGTGACAGGCATAACTGAGTTAAAGTCAGTTTTCCCTCCAGCGCTGGCATTCCCAGTACATGCTTTTGGAAGTGTGCGTGTGTGTGTGTGTGTGTGAGAGAGAGAGTGTGTGTGTGTGTGTGTGTGTGTGAGAGAGAGAGAGAGAGAGAGAGCGAGCGCGCGCGCGAGAGAGAGAGAGAGAGAGAGAGAGAGAACTGGTGAGAACTGTCCATTATGTTCCCAAGAGTTTCAATGTGACTATGTAAATAGCTTGATATGTGTCCCTGGAACTGGCGAGACA